>NC_053028.1:260031348-260059038 GCF_003073215.2 Triticum urartu | reverse complement strand
TAACATGATCCGAATTAACTAGGCCGTGTCCGATCATCACGTGAGACGGACTAGTCAACATCGGTGAACATCTTCATGTTGATCGTATCTTCTATACGACTCATGCTCGACCTTTCGGTCTTCTGTGTTCTGAGGCCATGTCTGTACATGCTAGGCTCGTCAAGTCAACCTAAGTGTTTGCATGTGTAAATCTGTCTTACACCCGTTGTATGTGAACGTTAGAATCTATCACACCCGATCATCACGTGGTGCTTCGAAACAACGAACTGTCGCAACGGTGCACAGTTAGGGGGAACACTTTCTTGAAATTATTATGAGGGATCATCTTATTTACTACCGTCGTTCTAAGTAAACAAGATGCAAAAACATGATAAACATCACATGCAATCAAATAATAATAGTGACATGATATGGCCAATATCACATAGCTCCTTTGATCTCCATCTTGGGGCTCCATGATCATCTTGTCACCGGCATGACACCATGATCTCCATCATCGTGTCTCCATGAAGTTGCTCGCCAACTATTACTTCTACTACTATGGCTAACGCGTTTAGCAATAAAGTAAAGTAATTTACATGGCGTTTCTCAATGACACGCAGGTCATACAAAAAATAAAGACAACTCCTATGGCTCCTGCCGGTTGTCATACTCATCGACATGCAAGTCGTGATTCCTATTACAATAGCATGAACATCTCATACATCACATATATATCATTCATCATTCATCACAACTTTGGCCATATCACATCACAAACACTTGCTGCAAAAACCAAGTTAGACGTCCTCTAATTGTTGTTGGCAAGTTTTAACGTGGCTGAAAATAGGGTTTAAGCAAGAACGTTTTCTTTACCTACGTGAAAGCCACAACGTGATTTGTCAACTTCTTATTTACCTTTCATAAGGACCTTTTCAATCGAATCCGCTCAACTAAGTGGAGAGACAGACACCCCCAGCCACCTTATGCAACTTGTGCATGTTAGTCGGTGGAACGGTCTCACGTAAAGCGTACGTGTAAGGTTGGGTCCGGGCCGCTTCATCCCAATACTATGAAGCAGATAAGACTAGTAGGCAAAGAAATTGACAACATCAACACACAACAAATTGTGTTCTACTCGTGCATAGAGAACTACGGCATAGACCTAGCTCATGATGCCACTGTTGGGGAACGTTGCAGAAAACAAAAAATTTCCTACGGTTTCACCAAGATCCATCTAGGAGTTCATCTAGCAATGAGTGATTGGATTGCATCTACATACCTTTGTAGATCACGCGCGGAAGCGTTCAAAGAACGGGGATGAGGAAGGCGTACTCGACGTGATCCAAATCACCGGAGATCCTAGCGCCGAACGGACGGCACCTCCGCGTTCAACACACGTACGGTCAGCGTAACGTCTCCTCCTTCTTGATCCAGCAAGGGGAAGGAGAGGTTGAGGAAGATGGCTCCAGCAGCAGCACGACGGCGTGGTGGTGATGGAGCTGCAGTACTCCGGCAGGGCTTCGCCAAGCTCTATGGAGGAGGAGGATGTGTTGGAGAGGGAGAGGGAGGCACCAAAGGCGTGGTTGAGAGGCCCTCCTTCCCCACTATATATAGGGAGCCTAGGGGGGGCGCCGGCCCTAGGAGATGCAATCTCCTAGGGGGGCGGCGGCCAAGGGAGGAATCCCTCCTCCCCAAGGCACCTAGGAGGTGCCTTCCCCCTTTAGGACTCTTCCTTTCCTTTATCTCTGGCGCATGGGCCTCTTGGGGCTGGTGCCCTTGGCCCATATAGGCCAAGGCGCACACCCCTACAGCCCATGTGGCCCCCCGGGGCAGGTGGCCCCACCCGGTGGACCCCCGGGACCCTTCCGGTGGTCCCGGTACAATACCGGTGACCCCGAAACTTGTCCCGATGGCCGAAATAGCACTTCCTATATATAATTCTTTACCTCCGGACCATTCCGGAACTCCTCGTGACGTCCGGGATCTCATCCGGGACTCCGAACAACATTCGGGTTACTGCATATACATATCCCTACAACCCTAGCGTCACCGAACCTTAAGTGTGTAGACCCTACGGGTTCGGGAGACATGTAGACATGACCGAGATCGCTCTCCGGTCAATAACCAACAGCGGGATCTGGATACCCATGTTGGCTCCCACATGCTCCTCGATGATCTCATCGGATGAACCACGATGTCGAGGATTCAAGCAACCCCGTATACAATTCCCTTTGTCAATCGGTATGTTACTTGCCCGAGATTCGATCGTCGGTATCCCAATACCTCGTTCAATCTCGTTACCGGCAAGTCACTTTACTCGTACCGTAATGCATGATCCCGTGACCAGACACTTGGTCACTTTGAGCTCATTATGATGATGCATTACCGAGTGGGCCCAGTGATACCTCTCCGTCATACGGAGTGACAAATCCCAGTCTTGATCCGTGTCAACCCAACAGACACTTTCGGAGATACCCGTAGTATACCTTTATAGTCACCCAGTTACGTTGTGACGTTTGGTACACCCAAAGCACTCCTACGGTATCCGGGAGTTACACGATCTCATGGTCTAAGGAAAGGATACTTGACATTGGAAAACTCTAGCAAACGAACTATACGATCTTGTGCTATGTTTAGGATTGGGTCTTGTCCATCACATCATTCTCCTAATGATGTGATCTCGTTATCAATGACATCCAATGTCCATAGTCAGGAAACCATGACTATCTGTTGATCAACGAGCTAGTCAACTAGAGGCTTACTAGGGACATGTTGGTGTCTATTATTCACACATGTATTACGATTTCCGGATAACACAATTATAGCATGAATAAAAGACAAATTATCATGAACAAGGAAATATAATAATAATGCTTTTATTATTGCCTCTAGGGCATATTTCAACACCATATGGGCGGTTGCTTTATATTTTGCTTCGTGTTTACAACTCTCGTTTTGATACATTTGGTTCTTTGAGTTGTAACACTTAAACTCGATGGTCGTCTGCTACTTATTTGCTACTTTGTGATGCGATGATAAATTCCGCATGTGCGACGATAAATTCCGCACTTAGATCATTTTGCAGACGTCCATTTTCCATTATGCATGTCATTATCTTCACATACCTTCACATGCATAATGAATTGTCATCATAAGTTGAAGAGGATCTCCACAAGTACAACCTGCCATGTGCATTTGCATTCCAAAAGCAAATTACTTATATGCACATCTTCAGGGGGAGCCCTTGCAACTTATGAAGACAATTCCTTATCCTTTACAATTTCACATATTATATTCCCCGTTGAAAACTTCAACTAGTTTGTCATCAATCACCAAAAAGGGGGAGATTGTAAGTGCATCTAGTGCCACCCCTAGTTGGTTTTGGAGTATTGACGACAAACCTAGTTGAGGGACTAATGTGTTTGTGAGAATTGCAGGATAACACAGGTAGAAGTCCCTCATTGATTCGGTTTTCCTACCAGAGATGACCCCTAAAAATGTATGAAGACATTGAAGTCAAAGGTGGTATATGAAGATATTCACATTGAAGACTATGACAAGAGAAGACACCCCATGAAGCCTATGGAGCTCGAAGACTTAGATCTTTCGTAATTCTTTTTATTTTGTGTTGAGTCATAGGAACCACCGTACTGTTAAGTGGGTCCTGGAGAACCAGTCAGAATGACTGAAGTGATGCCTAACCAAAAACCTATGTCTTCGAGTGAAGACTATGAGAGCGAATCTTGTCCAGAGTCGGACAAGTCAGCTTTGCTTGTAGCCCAAGTAAAGTTGCCGTGTGAGTTTGAAATCTGACCGTTGGAACACGTGTCAGTTCCTTAGGGACCCAGGGTCATTTCGGACAAATCAGGTCGGGTTGCCAAGTGGCTATAAGTAGCCCACCACCTACAACCATAAACGGTTGGCTGCTCAGAGTTAGAGTACGGCTTTTGTCGTTTGAGAGCAACCCACCTCGAAGCCTTTGAGAGAGAATTCCTTGCGAGGATAAAGCCCTAACCACCCAGAGCCAAAGAGTGTTAGGCATCACTTAAGTCTTCTTGTCTGTGTGATCTGAAGACTTATTACACTTGAGGACTGTGGATCCTCCAGCCGGTTAGGCGTCGCGTTCTGAGCATCCAAGAGACATTGTGGATTGCCGGTGAACGAAGTCTGTGAAGGTTTGGGAGTCTACCTTGAAGACTTACCAGAGTGATTGGGCGAGGTCTGTGTGACCTTAGCTCAAAGGGGAATACGGTGAGGACTGGGTGTCCTGAGCTGCGTGTTCAGGACTGGGTGTCCGGGACTGACTGTTGTCCTCAGGTTTAAATACCTAGCCGCCCTAACCAGGACGTACAGTTGTCAACAAGCAACTGGAACTGGTCTAACAAATCATTGTCTCCAACGAGTCACTGGTTTCATCCTTCCCTTCTCTTTAGTTACTGTTGGTCCTTGTGAAGTCATTGTATGATTGCATTATCTTTTGTCTTCACTGAGTGACTGCTTGTTCTGATTGGCTTCATAATATCTTCCTACCTGATCCTTACTACCTAGATGCTATAGGTCATTGTGCTTTCACTTCATTGAATACTTGACTATGGTTTGCCTAGTGTAGTCTACCTTCCGCTGCATGGTAATAGGTCTATTTCTATCGTTTGTCTTCGAAACTTCCATGTTTTGAAGACTTTCATAAAAATCGCCTATTCACCCCCCTCTAGTCGATATAACGCACTTTCAAATACGCACAACCCAACAAGTACCTTCGGAGACACCTGTAGAGCACCTTTATAATCACCAGTTACGTTGTGACGTTTGGTAGCACACAAAGTGTTCCTCCGTAAACGGGAGTTGCATAATCTCATAGTCATAGGAACATGTATAAGTCATGAAGAAAGCAATAGCAACAAACTAAACGATCAAGTGCTATGCTAACGGAATGGGTCAAGTCAATCACATCATTCTCTAATGATGTGACCCCGTTAATCAAATGACAACTCATGTCTATGGCTAGGAAACTTAACCATCTTTGATTCAACGAGCTAGTCAAGTAGAGGCATACTAGTGACATACTGTTTGTTCTATGTATTCACACATGTATTATGTTTCCGGTTAATACAATTCTAGCATGAATAATAAACATTTATCATGATATAAGGAAATAAATAATAACTTTATTATTGCCTCTAGGGCATATTTCCTTCAGTCTCCCACTTGCACTAGAGTCAATAATCTAGTTCACATCGCCATGTGATTTAATACCAATAGTTCACATCACCATGTGATTAACACCCATAGTTCACATCGACATGTGACCAACACCCAAAGGGTTTACTAGAGTCAATAATCTAGTTCACATCGCTATGTGATTAATACCCAAAGAGTACTAAGGTGTGATCATGTTTTGCTTGTGAGGGAAGTTTAGTCAACGGGTCTGCCACATTCAGATCCGTATGTATTTTGCAAATTTCTATGTCAACAATGCTCTGCACGGAGCTACTCTAGCTAATTGCTCCCACTTTCAATATGTATCCAGATTGAGACTTTGAGTCATCTGGATCAGTGTCAAAACTTGCATCGACGTAACCCTTTATGACGAACCTTTTGTCACCTCCATAATCGAGAAACATATCCTTATTCCACTAAGGATAATTTTGACCAATGTCCAGTGATCTACTCCTAGATCACTATTGTACTCCCTTGCCAAACTCAGGGCAGGGTATACAATAGGTCTGGTACACAGCATGGCATACTTTATAGAACCTATGGCTGAGGCATAGGGAATGACTTTCATTCTCTCTCTATCTTCTGCCGTGGTCGGGTTTTGAGTCTTACTCAACTTCACACCTTGTAACACAGGCAAGAACTCCTTCTTTGACTGTTCCATTTTGAACTACTTCAAAATCTTGTCAAGGTATGTACTCATTGAAAAACTTATCAAGCGTCTTGGATCTATCTCTATAGATCTTGATGCTCAATATGTAAGCAGCTTCACCGAGGTATTTCTTTGAAAAACTCCTTTCAAACATTCCTTTATGCTTTGCAGAATAATTCTACATTATCTCCGATCAACAATATGTCATTCACATATACTTATCAGAAATGATGTAGTGCTCCCACTCACTTTCTTGTAAATACAGGCTTCACCGCAAGTCTGTATAAAACTATATGCTTTGATCAACTTATCAAAGCGTATATTCCAACTCCAAGATGCTTGCACCAGTCCATAGATGGATCGCTGGAGCTTGCATATTTTGTTAGCACCTTTAGGATTGACAAAACCTTCTGGTTGCATCATATACAACTCTTCTTTAATAAATCCATTAAGGAATGCAGTTTTGTTTATCCATTTGCCAGATTTCATAAAATGCGGCAATTGCTAACATGATTCGGACAGACTTAAGCATAGATACGAGTGAGAAACTCTCATCATAGTCAACACCTTGAACTTGTCGAAAACCTTTTTGCGACAATTCTAGCTTTGTAGATAGTAACACTACTATCAGCGTCCGTCTTCCTCTTGAAGATCCATTTAATCTCAATGGCTCGCCGATCAATGGGCAAGTCAATCAAAGTCCATACTTTGTTCTCATACATGGATCTCATCTCAGATTTCATGGCCTCAAGCCATTTCGCGGAATCTGGGCTCATCATCGCTTCCTCATAGTTCGTAGGCTCGTCATGGTCAAGTAACATGACCTCCAGAACAGGATTACCGTACCACTCTGGTGTGGATCTCACTCTGGTTTACCTACGAGGTTCGGTAGTAACTTGATCTGAAGTTACATGATCATCATCATTAGCTTCCTCACTAATTGGTGTAGTAGTCACAGGAACAGATTTCTGTGATGAACTACTTTCCAATAAGGGAGCAGGTACAGTTACCTCATCAAGTTCTACTTTCCTCCCACTCACTTCTTTCGAGAGAAACTCCTTCTCTAGAAAGGATCCATTCTCAGCAATGAATATCTTGCCTTCGGATCTGTGATAGAAGGTGTACCCAACATTTTCTTTTGGGTATCCTATGAAGATGCACTTCTCCGATTTGGGTTTGAGCTTATCAGGTTGAAACTTTTTCACATAAGCATTGCAACCTCAAACTTTAAGAAACGACAGCTTAGGTTTCTTGCCAAACCATAGTTCATACGGTGTCGTCTCAACGGATTTAGATGGTGCCCTATTTAATGTGAATGTAGCTGTCTCTAATGCATAACCCCAAAACGATAGTGGTAAATCGGTAAGAGACATCATAGATCGCACCATATCTAATAAAGTATGGTTACGACGTTCGGACACACCATTACACTGTGGTGTTCCAGGTGGCGTGAGTAGTGAAACTATTTCACATTGTTTTAACTGAAGGCCAAACTCGTAACTCAAATATTTTACTTCTGCGATCATATCGTAGAAACTTTTATTTTTGTTACGATGATTCTCCACTTCACTCTGAAATTCTTTGAACTTTTCAAATGTTTCAGACTTGTGTTTCATCAAGTAGATATACTCATATCTGCTCAAATCATCTGTGAAGATCAGAAAATAATGATACCTGTCGCGAGCCTCAATATTCATCGGACCACATACATCAGTATGTATGATTTCCAACAAATCTATTGCTCGCTCCATTGTTCCGGAGAACGGAGTCTTAGTCATCTTGCCCATGAGGCATGGTTCGCAAGCATCAACTGATTCATAATCAAGTGATTCCAAAAGCCCATCAGCATGGATTTTCTTCATGCGCTTTACACCAATATGACCTAAACGGCAGTGCCACAAATAAGTTGCACTATCATTATTAACTTTGCATCTTTTGGCTTCAATATTATAAAATGTGTATCACCACGATCGAGATCCAACAAACCATTTTCATTGGGTGTATGACCATAGAAGGTTTTATTCATGTAAACAGAACAACAATTATTCTCTAACTTACATGAATAACCATATTGCAATAAACATGATCCAATCATATTCATGCTCAACGCAAACACTAAATAACATTTATTTTAGGTTTAACACTAATCCCGAAAGTATAGGGAGTGTGCGATGATGATCATATCAATCTTGGAACCATTTCCAATACACATCGTCACTTCACCCTTAACTAGTCTCTGTTCATTCTGCAACTCCCGTTTCGAGTTACTATTCTTAGCAACTGAACTAGTATCAAATACTAAGGGGTTGCTATAAACATTAGTAAAGTACACATCAATAACATGTATATCAAATATACCTATGTTCACTTTGCCATCCTTCTTATCCGCCAATTACTTGGGGTAGTTCCGCTTCCAATGACTAGTCCCTTTGCAGTAGAAGCACTCAGTTTCAGGCTTAGGTCCAGACTTGGGTTTTTCACTTGAGCAGCAACTTGCTTGCCGTTCTTCTTGAAGTTCCCCTTTCTTCCCTTTGTCCCTTTACTTGAAACTAGTGGTTTTGTTTACCATCAACACTTGATGCTTTTCTTGATTTCTACCTTCGTCGATTTCAGCATCACGAAGAGCTTGGGAATCGTTTCTGTTATCCCTTGCATATTATAGTTCATCACCCGAAGTTCTACTAACTTGGTGATGGTGACTAGAGAATTCTGTCAATCACTATTTTATCTGGAAGATTAACTCCCACTTGATTCAAGCGATTGTAGTACCCAGACAATCTGAACACATGCTCACTGCTTGAGCTATTCTCCTCCATCTTTTAGCTATAGAACTTGTTGGAGACTTCATATCTCTCAACTCGGGTATTTGCTTGAAATATTAACTTCAACTCCTGGAACATCCATATGATCCATGACGTTCAAAACGTCTTTGAAGTCCCGATTCTAAGCTGTTAAGCATGGTGCACTAAACTATCAAGTAGTCATCATATTGAGCTAGCCAAACGTTCATGACGTTCTGCATCTGCTCCTGCAATAGGTCTGTCACCTAGCGGTGCATAAGGACATAATTCTTCTGTGCAGCAATGAGGATAAACCTCAGATCACGGATCCAATCCGCATCATTGCTACTAACATCTTTCAACTTAGTTTTCTCTAGGAACATATCAAAAATAAAACAGGGGAGCTAAACGCGAGCTATTGATCTACAACATAGATATGCTAATACTACCAGGACTAAGTTCATGATAAATTAAAGTTCAATTAATCATATTACTTAAGAACTCCCACTTAGATAGACATCCCTCTAATCATCTAAGTGATCACGTGATCCAAATCAACTAAACCATAACCGATCATCACGTGAAATGGAGTAGTTTTCAATGGTGAACATCCACTATGTTGATCATATCTACTATATGATTCACGCTCGACCTTTCGGTCTCAGTGTTCCGAGGCCATATCTGCATATGCTAGGCTCGTCAAGTTTAACCTGAGTATTCTGCGTGTGCAAAACTGGCTTGCACCCGTTGTAGATGGACGTAGAGCTTATCACACCCGATCATCACGTGGTGTCTGGGCACGACGAACTTTGGCAACGGTGACGGCGTCGCCCCACCCTCACCACCCTCCCAGCTCGGCCCCAAATTTTTTGTAAACCCCTTTTTCCCCCAGGGGGACCCGGGGGGGGGGGAAAAAGCTCTCCAGGTTCCCATTTAGTTAGCGCTGGCTTTAGCCGTACACGTCCCCCATCCCGATCCGTGGGAAGCCCTGACATAAACAAGAAAAAACCCATGACCTCGGTGCTCGCAAGATCGGCTGCATACTCAGGGAGAACACTTATCTTGAAATTTAGTGAGAGATCATCTTATAATGCTACCGTCAATCAAAGCAAGATAAGATGCATAAAAGATAAACATCACATGCAATCAATATAAGTGATATGATATGGCCATCATCATCTTGTGCTTGTGATCTCTATCTCTGAAGCATCGTCATGATCACCATCGTCACCGGCGCGACACCTTGATCTCCATCGTAGCATCGTTGTCGTCTCGCCAATCTTATGCTTCCACGACTATCGCTACCGCTTAGTGATAAAGTAAAGCATTACAGCGCGATTGCATTGCATACAATAAAGCGACAACCATATGGCTCCTGCCAGTTGCCGATAACTCGGTTACAAAACATGATCATCTCATACAATAAAATTTAGCATCATGTCTTGACCATATCACATCACAACATGCCCTGCAAAAACAAGTTAGACGTCCTCTACTTTGTTGTTGCAAGTTTTACGTGGCTGCTACGGGCTTAGCAAGAACCGTTCTTACCTACGCATCAAAACCACAACGATAGTTTGTCAAGTTGGTGTTGTTTTAACCTTCGCAAGGACGGGCGTAGCCACAATTGGTTAAAGTTGGAGAAACTGACACCCGCCAGCCACATGTGTGCAAAGCACGTCGGTAGAACCAGTCTCGCGTAAGCGTACGCGTAATGTCGGTCCGGGCCGCTTCATCCAACAATACCGCCGAACCAAAGTATGACATGCTGGTAAGCAGTATGACTTATATCGCCCACAACTCACTTGTGTTCTACTCGTGCATATAACATCAACGCATAAAACCTAGGCTCGGATGCCACTGTTGGGGAACGTAGTAATTTCAAAATTTTCCTACGCACACGCAAGATCATGGTGATGCATAGCAACGAGAGGGGAGAGTGTTGTCCACGTACCCTCGTAGACCGAAAGCGGAAGCGTTAGCACAACGCGGTTGATGTAGTCGTATGTCTTCACGATCCGACCGATCAAGCACCGAAACTACGGCACCTCCGAGTTCTAGCACACGTTCAGCTCGATGACGATCCCCGGACTCTGATCCAGCAAAGTGTCGGGGAAGAGTTCCGTCAGCACGACGGCGTGGTGACGATCTTGATGTTCTACCGTCGCAGGGCTTCGCCTAAGCACCGCTACAATATTATCGAGGATTATGGTGGAGGGGGGCACCGCACACGGCTAAGAGATCAATGATCAATTGTTGTGTCCATGGGGTGCCTCTGGTGGACGTTGCAGAAAACAAAAAAAATTCCTACGTTTTCACCAAGATCCATCTATGAGTTCATCTAGCAACGAGTGATCGGATGCATCTACATACCTTTGTAGATCGCGAGTGGAAGAGTTCAAAGAACGGGGATGAGGGAGTCGTACTCGTCGTGATCCAAATCACCGGAGATCCTAGCGCCGAACGGACGACACCTCCACGTTCAACACACGTACGGTCAGCGTGACGTCTCCTCCTTCTTGATCCAGCAAGGGGGAAGGAGAGGTTGATGAAGATCCAGCAGCACGACGGCGTGGTGGTGGATGCAGCAGTCACCGCAGCAGGGCTTCGCCGAGCTTCCGCGAGAGGGAGAGGTGTAGCAGGGGAGAGGGAGGCGCCAAGGCTTGAGGTGTTGCTGCCCTCCCTCCCCCCTCCTTTATATAGGCCCCCTAGGGGGGTGCACCGGCCCTAGGATATGGGATCTCCTAGGGGGGGCGGCGGCCAAGGGGTGGAGTAGCTCCCAAGGCAAGTGGAGGCGCCCCCTCCCCTAGGGTTCCCAACCCTAGGCGCATGGGGTGGGCCAAGGGGGGCGCACCAGCCCACTATGGGTTGGTTCCCCTCCCCACTTTAGCCCATGGGGCCCTCCGGGATGGGTGGCCCCACCCGGTGGACCCTCGGGACCCTTCCGGTGGTCCCGGTACAATACCGTTGACCCCCGAAACTCTCCCGATGGCCGAAACTGCACTTCCTATATATAATTCTTCACCTCCGGACCATTCCGGAACTCCTCGTGACATCCGGGATCTCATCCGGGATTCCGAACAACTTTCGGGTTACTGCATATTCATATCTCTACAACCCTAGCGTCATCGAACCTTAAGTGTGTAGACCCTACGGGTTCGGGAGACATGTAGACATGACCAAGACGACTCTCCGGCCAATAACCAACAGCGGGATCTGGATACCCATGTTGGCTTCCACATGCTCCTCAATGATCTCATCGGATGAACCATGATGTCGAGGATTCAAGCAACCCCGTATACAATTCCCTTTGTCAATCGGTAAGTTACTTGCCCGAGATTCGATCGTCGGTATCCCAATACCTTGTTCAATCTCGTTACTGGCAAGTCACTTTACTCATACCGTAATGCATGATCCCGTGACCAGACACTTGGTCACTTTGAGCTCATTATGATGATGCATTACCGAGTGGGCCCAGAGATACCTCTCCGTCATATGGAGTGACAAATCCCAGTCTTGATCCACGTCAACCCAACAGATACTTTTGGAGATACCCGTAGTATACCTTTATAGTCACCCAGTTATGTTGTGACGTTTGGTACACCCAAAGCACTCCTACGGTATCCGGGAGTTACACGATCTCATGGTCTAAGAAAAAGATACTTGACATTGGAAAAACTCTAGCAAACGAACTATACGATCTTGTGCTATGTTTAGGTTGGGTCTTGTCCATCACATCATTCTCCTAATGATGTGATCTCGTTATCAATGACATCCAATGTCCATAGTCAGGAAACCATGACTATCTGTTGATCAATGAGCTAGTCAACTAGAGGCTTACTAGGGACATGTTGATGTCTATGTATTCACACATGTATTACGATTTCCGGATAACACAATTATTGAAGGAAATATGCCCTAGAGGCAATAATAAAAGTTATTATTTATTTCCTTATATCATGATAAAAGTTTATTATTCATGCTAGAATTGTATTAACCGGAAACATAATACATGTGTGAATACATAGACAGAGTGTCACTAGTATGCCTCTACTAGACTAGCTTGTTAATCAAAGATGGTTATGTTTCCTAACCATGGACAAAGAGTTGTCATTTGATTAACAAGATCACATCATTAGTTGAATGATCTGATTGACATGACCCATTCCATTAGCTTAGCACCCGATCGTTTAGTATGTTGCTATTGCTTTCTTCATGACTTATACATGTTCCTATGACTATGAGATTATGCAACTCCCGTTTGCCAGAGGAACACTTTGTGTGCTACCAAACGTCACAACGTAACTGGGTGATTATAAAGGAGCTCTACAGGTGTCTCCAAAGGTACTTGTTGAGTTGGCGTATTTCGAGATTAGGATTTGTCACTCCGATTGTCGGAGAGGTATCTCTGGGCCCTCTCGGTAATGCACATCACTTAAGCCTTGCAAGCATTGCAACTAATGAGTTAGTTGAGATGATGTATTACGGAACGAGTAAAGAGACTTGCCGGTAACGAGATTGAACTAGGTATTGGATACCGACGATCGAATCTCGGGCAAGTAACATACCGATGACAAAGGGAACAATGTATGTTGTTATGCGGTCTGACCGATAAAGATCTTCGTAGATATGTAGGAGCCAATATGGGCATCCAGGTCCCGCTATTGGTTATTGACCGGAGACATGTCTCGGTCATGTCTACATTGTTCTCGAACCCGTAGGGTCCGCACGCTTAAGGTTACGATGACAGTTATATTATGAGTTTATGCATTTTGATGTACCGAAGGTTGTTTGGAGTCCCGGATGTGATCACGGGCATGATGAGGAGTCTCGAAATGGTCGAGACGTAAAGATTGATATATTGGAAGCCTATGTTTGGACATCGGAACTATTCCGGGTGAAATCGGGATTTTACCAGAGTACCGGGAGGGTTACCGGAACCCCCCGGGAGCTATATGGGCCATAGTGGGCCTTAGTGGAAAAGAGAAGGGGCTGCCCTAGATGGGCTGCGCGCCTCCCCCTTCCCCTAGTCCTATTAGGACTAGGAGAGGTGGCCGGCCCCCTCCTCCTCTTTTCCCCCTCCGCGAATCCTATTCCAACTAGGATTGGGGGGGGGAATCCTACTCCCAGAGGGAGTAGGACTCTCCTGGCGCACCAAGCTTGGCCGGCCAGCCTCCCCCCTCTACTCCTTTATATACGGAGGCAGGGGGCACCTCTAGACACACAAGTTGATCCACGTGATCTATTCCTTAGCCGTGTGCGGTGCCCCCTGCCACCATATTCCTCGATAATACTGTAGCGGAGTTTAGGCGAAGCCCTGCTGCTGTAGTACATCAAGATCGTCACCACGCCGTCGTGCTGACGGAACTCTTCCCCGACACTTTGCTGGATCGGAGTCCGGGGATCGTCATCGAGCTGAACGTGTGCTCGAACTCGGAGGTGCCGTAGTTTCGGTGCTTGATCGGTTGGATCGTGAAGACGTACGACTACTTCCTCTACGTCGTGTCATCGCTTCCGCAGTCGGTCTGCGTGTGGGTACGTAGACAACACTCTCCCCCTCGTTGCTATGCATCACATGATCTTGCGTGTGCGTAGGAAATTTTTTGAAATTACTACGAAACCCAACAGTGGCATCCGAGCCTAGGTTATTTATGTTGATGTTATATGCACGAGTAGAACACAAGTGAGTTGTGGACGATACAAGTCATACTGCCTACCAGCATGTCATACTTTGGTTCGGCGGTATTGTTGGACGAGACGACCCGGACCAACCTTACGCGTACGCTTACGCGAGACCGGTTCCCTCGACGTGCTTTGCACATAGATGGCTTGCGGGCGACTGTCTCTCCAACTTTAGTTGAACCGAGTGTGGCTACGCCCGGTCCTTGCGAAGGTTAAAACGGAGTCTATTTGACAAACTATCGTTGTGGTTTTGATGCGTAGGTGAGATTGGTTCTTACTTAAGCCCGTAGCAGCCACGTAAAACATGCAACAACAAAGTAGAGGACGTCTAACTTGTTTTTGCAGGGCATGTTGTGATGTGATATGGTCAAGGCATGATGCTGAATTTTATTGTATGAGATGATCATGTTTTGTAACCGAGTTATCGGCAACTGGCAGGAGCCATATGGTTGTCGCTTTATTGTATGCAATGCAATCGCGATGTAATGCTTTACCTTATTACTAAACGGTAGTGATAGTCGTGGAAGCATAAGATTGGCGAGACGACAACGATGCTACGATGGAGATCAAGGTGTCGCGCCGGTGACGATGGTGATCATGACGGTGCTTCGGAGATGGAGATCACAGGCACAAGATGATGATGGCCATATCATATCACTTATATTGATTGCATGTGATGTTTATCTTTTATGCATCTTATCTTGCTTTGATTGACGGTAGCATTATAAGATGATCTCTCACTAATTATCAAGAAGTGTTCTCCCTGAGTATGCACCGTTGCGAAAGTTCTTCGTGCTGAGACACCACGTGATGATCGGGTGTGATAGGCTCTACGTTCAAATACAACGGGTGCAAAACAGTTGCGCACGCGGAATACTCAGGTTATACTTGACGAGCCAAGCATATACAGATATGGCCTCGGAACACGGAGACCGAAAGGTCGAGCGTGAATCATATAGTAGATATGATCAACATAATGATGTTCACCGATGAAACTACTCCATCTCACGTGATGATCGGACATGGTTTAGTTGATTTGGATCACGTGATCACTTAGAGGATTAGAGGGATGTCTATCTAAGTGGGAGTTCTTAAGTAATATGATTAATTGAACTTAAATTTATCATGAACTTAGTACCTGATAGTATCTTGCTTGTTTATGTTGATTGTAGATAGATGGCTCGTGCTGTTGTTCCGTTGAATTTTAATGCGTTCCTTGAGAAAGCAAAGTTGAAAGATGATGGTAGCAATTACACGGACTGGGTCCGTAACTTGAGGATTATCCTCATTGCTGCACAGAAGAATTACGTCCTGGAAGCACCGCTGGGTGCCAGGCCTGCTGCTGGAGCAACACCAGATGTTATGAACGTCTGGCAGAGCAAAGCTGATGACTACTCGATAGTTCAGTGTGCCATGCTTTACGGCTTAGAATCGGGACTTCAACGACGTTTTGAACGTCATGGAGCATATGAGATGTTCCAGGAGTTGAAGTTAATATTTCAAGCAAATGCCCGGATTGAGAGATATGAAGTCTCCAATAAGTTCTATAGCTGCAAGATGGAGGAGAACAGTTCTGTCAGTGAGCATATACTCAAAATGTCTGGGTATAATAATCACTTGATTCAATTGGGAGTTAATCTTCCAGATGATTGCGTCATTGACAGAATTCTCCAATCACTGCCACCAAGCTACAAGAGCTTCGTGATGAACTATAATATGCAAGGGATGAACAAGACTATTCCCGAGCTCTTCGCGATGCTGAAAGCTGCGGAGGTAGAAATCAAGAAGGAGCATCAAGTGTTGATGGTCAACAAGACCACTAGTTTCAAGAAAAAGGGCAAAGGGAAGAAGAAGGGGAACTTCAAAGAACAGCAAGCAAGTTGCTGCTCAGAGAAGAAACCCAAGTCTGGACCTAAGCCTGAAACTGAGTGCTTCTACTGCAAGCAGACTGGTCACTGGAAGCGGAACTGCCCCAAGTATTTGGCGGATAAGAAGGATGGCAAGGTGAACAAAGGTATATGTGATATACATGTTATTGATGTGTACCTTACTAATGCTCGCAGTAGCACCTGGGTATTTGATACTGGTTCTGTTGCTAATATTTGCAACTCGAAACAGGGACTACGGATTAAGCGAGATTGGCTAAGGACGAGGTGACGATGCGCGTGGGAAACGGTTCCAAAGTCGATGTGATCGCGGTCGGCACGCTACCTCTACATCTACCTTCGGGATTAATATTAGACCTAAATAATTGTTATTTGGTGCCAGCGTTGAGCATGAACATTATATCTGGATCTTGTTTATGCGAGACGGTTATTCATTTAAATCAGAGAATAATGGTTGTTCTATTTATATGAGTAATATCTTTTATGGTCATGCACCCTTGAAGAGTGGTCTATTCTTATTGAATCTCGATAGTAGTATACACATATTCATAATGTTGAAGCCAAAAGATGCAGAGTTGATAATGAAAGTGCAACTTATTTGTGGCACTGTCGTTTAGGTCATATCGGTATAAAGCGCATGAAGAAACTCCATACTGATGGACTTTTGGAACCACTTGATTATGAATCACTTGGTACTTGCGAACCGTGCCTCATGGGCAAGATGACTAAAACACCGTTCTCCGGTACTATGGAGAGAGCAACAGATTTGTTGGAAATCATACATACCGATGTATGTGGTCTGATGAATATTGAGGCTCGTGGCGGATATCGTTATTTTCTCACCTTCACAGATGATTTAAGCAGATATGGGTATATCTACTTAATGAAACATAAGTCTGAAACATTTGAAAAGTTCAAAGAATTTCAGAGTGAAGTTGAAAATCATCGTAACAAGAAAATAAAGTTTCTACGATCTGATCGTGGAGGAGAATATTTGAGTTACGAGTTTGGTGTACATTTGAAAAACTGTGGAATAGTTTCGCAACTCACGCCACCCGGAACACCACAACGTAATGGTGTGTCCGAACGTCGTAATCGTACTTTACTAGATATGGTGCGATCTATGATGTCTCTTACTGATTTACCGCTATCATTTTGGGGTTATGCTCTAGAGACGGCCGCATTCACGTTAAATAGGGCACCATCAAAATCCGTTGAGACGACGCCTTATGAACTGTGGTTTGGCAAGAAACCAAAGTTGTCGTTTCTTAAAGTTTGGGGCTGCGATGCTTATGTGAAAAAGCTTCAACCTGATAAGCTCGAACCCAAATCGGAGAAATGTGTCTTCATAGGATACCAAAGGAAACTATTGGATACACCTTCTATCACAGATCCGAAGGCAAGACTTTTGTTGCTAAATTCGGAAACTTTTTCTAGAGAAGGAGTTTCTCTCGAAAGAGTGAGTGGGAGGAAAGTAGAACTTGACGAGGTAACTGTACCTGCTCCCTTGTTGGAAAGTAGTACATCACAGAAAATTGTTTCTGCGACACCTACACCAATAAGTGAGGAAGTTAATGATAATGATCATGAAACTTCAGAACAAGATACTACTGAACCTCGTAGATCAACCAGAGTAAGATCCGCACCAGAGTGGTACGGTAATCCAGTTCTGGAAGTCATGCTACTAGATCATGATGAACCTACGAACTATGAAGAAGCGATGGTGAGCCCAGATTCCGCAAAGTGGCTTGAAGCCATGAAATCTGAGATGGGATCCATGTATGAGAACAAAGTATGGACTTTGGTTGACTTGCCCGATGATCGGCAAGCAATTGAGAATAAATGGATCTTCAAGAAGAAGACTGACGCTGATGGTAATGTTACTGTCTACAAAGCTCGACTTGTCGCAAAAGGTTTTCGACAAGTTCAAGGGATTGACTACGATGAGACCTTCTCACCCGTAGCGATGCTTAAGTCCGTCCGAATCATGTTAGCGATTGCCGCATTTTATGATTATGAAATTTGGCAGATGGATGTCAAAACTGCATTCCTGAATGGATTTCTGGAAGAAGAGTTGTATATGATGCAACCGGAAGGTTTTGTCGATCCAAAGGGAGCTAACAAAGTGTGCAAGCTCCAGCGATCCATTTATGGACTGGTGCAAGCCTCTCGGAGTTGGAATAAACGTTTTGATAGTGTGATCAAAGCATTTGGTTTTATACAGACTTTCGGAGAAGCCTGTATTTACAAGAAAGTGAGTGGGAGCTCTGTAGCATTTCTGATATTATATGTGGATGACATATTGCTAATTGGAAATGATATAGATTTCTGGATAGCATAAAGGGATACTTGAATAAAAGTTTTTCAATGAAAGACCTCGGTGAAGCTGCTTACATATTAGGCATTAAGATCTATAGAGATAGATCAAGACGCTTAATTGGACTTTCACAAAGCACATACCTTGACAAAATTTTGAAGAAGTTCAAAATGGATCAAGCAAAGAAAGGGTTCTTGCCTGTGTTACAAGGTGTGAAATTGAGTAAGACTCAATGCCCGACCACTGCAGAAGGTAGAGAGAATATGAAAGATGTTCCCTATGCATCAGCCATAGGATCTATCATGTATGCAATGCTGTGTACCAGACCTGATGTGTGCCTTGCTATAAGTTTAGCAGGGAGGTACCAAAGTAATCCAGGAATGGATCACTGGACAGCGGTCAAGAACATCCTGAAATACCTGAAAAGGACTAAGGATATGTTTCTCGTATATGGAGGTGACAAAGAGCTCACCGTAAAAGAAAAGGACTAAGGATATATGGAGGTGACAAAGAGCTCACCGTAAAAGGTTACGTTGATGCAAGCTTTGACACTGATCCGGACGATTCTAAATCGCAAACCGGATACGTGTTTACATTAAACGGTGGAGCTGTCAGTTGGTGCAGTTCTAAACAAAGCGTCGTAGCGGGATCTACATGTGAAGCGGAGTACATAGCTGCTTCGGAAGCAGCGAACGAAGGAGTCTGGATGAAGGAGTTCATATCCGATCTAGGTGTCATACCTAATGCATCGGGTCCAATGAAAATCTTTTGTGACAATACTGGTGCAATTGCCTTGGCAAAGGAATCCAGATTTCACAAAAGGACCAAACACATCAAGAGACGCTTCAACTCCATCCGGGATCTAGTCCAGGTGGGAGACATAGAGATTTGCAAGATACATACGGATCTGAATGTTGCAGACCCGTTGACTAAGCCTCTTCCACGAGCAAAACATGATCAGCACCAAAGCTCCATGGGTGTTAGAATCATTACAGTGTAATCTAGATTATTGACTCTAGTGCAAGTGGGAGACTGAAGGAAATATGCCCTAGAGGCAATAATAAAGTTATTATTTATTTCCTTATATCATGATAAATGTTTATTATTCATGCTAGAATTGTATTAACCGGAAACATAATACATGTGTGAATACATAGACAAACAAAGTGTCACTAGTATGCCTCTACTTGACTAGCTCGTTAATCAAAGATGGTTATGTTTCCTAACCATGACATGGGTTGTCATTTGATTAATGGGATCACATCATTAGGAGAATGATGTGATTGACCTGACCCATTTCGTTAGCTTAGCACCCGATCGTTTAGTATGTTGCTATTGCTTTCTTCATGACTTATACATGTTCCTATGACTATGAGATTATGCAACTCCCATTTACCGGAGGAACACTTTGTGTGCTACCAAACGTCACAACGTAACTGGGTGATTATAAAGGTGCTTTACAAGTGTCTCCGAAGGTACTTGTTGGGTTGGCGTATTTCGAGATTAGGATTTGTCACTCTGATTGTCGTAGAGGTATCTCTGGGCCCTCTCTGTAATACACATCACTTAAGCCTTGCAAGCATTGCAACTAATGAGTTAGTTGCGGGATGATGTATTACGGAACGAGTAAACAGACTTGCCGGTAAACAAGATTGAACTAGGTATTGAGATATCGACGATTGAATCTCGGGCAAGTAACATACCGATGACAAAGGGAACAACATATGTTGTTATGCGGTCTGACCAATAAAGATCTTCGTAGAATATGTGGGAGCCAATATGAGCATCCAGGTTCCGCTATTGGTTATTGACCGGAGATGTGTCTCGGTCATGTCTACATAGTTCTCGAACCCGTAGGGTCCGCACGCTTAACGTTTCGATGACAGTTATATTAGGTGTTTATATGTTTTGATGTACCGAAGGTTGTTCGATGTCCTGGATATGATCACGGACATGACAAGGAGTCTCGAAATGGTCGAGACATGAAGATTGATATATTGGAAGCCTATATTTGGATATCGGAAGTGTTCCGGGTGAAATCGGGATTTTACCGGAGTACCGGGAGGGTTACCGGAACCCCCCGGGAGCTATATGGGCCATAGTGGGCCTTAGTGGAAAAGAGAAGGGGCTGCCCTAGATGGGCTGCGCGCCTCCCCCCTTCCCCTAGTCCTATTAGGACTAGGAGAGGTGGCCGGCCCCCTCCTCCTCTTTTCCCCCTCCGCGAATCCTATTCCAACTAGGATTGGGGGGGGGAATCCTACTCCCAGAGGGAGTAGGACTCTCCTGGCGCACCAAGCTTGGCCGGCCAGCCTCCCCCCTCTACTCCTTTATATACGGAGGCAGGGGGGGCACCTCTAGACACAAGTTGATCCACGTGATCTATTCCTTAGCCGTGTGCGGTGCCCCCTGCCACCATAACCCTCGATAATACTGTAGCGGAGTTTAGGCGAAGCCGTACTGTTGTAGTACATCAAGATCGTCACCACGCCGTCGTACTGACGGAACTCTTCCCCGACACTTTGCTGGATCGGAGTTCGGGGATCGTCATCGAGCTGAACGTGTGCTCGAACTCGGAGGTGCCGTAGTTTCGGTGCTTGATCGGTTGGATCGTGAAGACGTACGACTACTTCCTCTACGTCGTGTCAGCGCTTCCGCAGTCGGTCTGCGTTGGGTACGTAGACAACACTCTCCCCTCTCGTTGCTATGCACCACATGATCTTGCGTGTGGGTAGGAATTTTTTTGAAATTATACGAGCTAGTCAACCAAGAGGCTCACTAGGGACGTGTTGTGTCTATGTATTCACACATGTATTACGATTTCCGGATAACACAATTATAACATGAACAATAGACAATTATCATGAACAAGGAAATATAATAATAACCATTTTATTATTGCCTCTAGGGCATATTTCCAACAGTCTCCCACTTGCACTAGAGTCAATATTCTAGTTACATTGTGATGAATCGAACACCCATAGAATCTGGTGTTGATCATGTTTTGCTCGTGGAAGAGGTTTAGTCAACGGATCTGCGACATTCAGGTCCGTATGCACTTTACAAATATCTATGTCTCCATCTTGAACATTTTCACGAATGGAGTTGAAGCGACGCTTGATGTGCCTGGTCTTCTTGTGAAACCTGGGCTCCTTGGCAAGTGCAATAGCTCCAGTGTTGTCACAGAAGAGTTTGATCGGCCCCGACGCATTGGGTATGACTCCTAGGTCGGTGATGAACTCCTTCACCCAAATTGCTTCATGCGCTGCCTCCGAGGCTGCCATGTACTCCGCTTCACATGTAGATCCCGCCACGACGCTCTGCTTGCAACTGCACCAGCTTACTGCCCCACCATTCAAAATATACACGTATCCGGTTTGTGACTTAGAGTCATCCAGATCTGTGTCGAAGCTAGCGTCGACGTAACCCTTTACGACGAGCTCTTCGTCACCTCCATAAACGAGAAACATTTCCTTAGTCCTTTTCAGGTACTTCAGGATATTCTTGACCGCTGTCCAGTGTTCCTTGCCGGGATTACTTTGGTACCTTCCTACCAAACTTACGGCAAGGTTTACATCAGGTCTGGTACACAGCATGGCATACATAATAGAACCTATGGCTGAGGCATAGGGGATGACACTCATCTCTTCTATATCTTCTGCCGTGGTCGGACATTGAGCTGAGCTCAATTCACACCTTGCAACACAGGCAAGAACCCCTTCTTAGACTGATCCATATTGAACTTCTTCAATATCTTATCAAGGTATGTGCTTTGTGAAAGACCTATGAGGCGTCTTGATCTATCTCTATAGATCTTGATGCCTAATATATAAGCAGCTTCTCCAAGTTCCTTCATTGAAAAACTCTTATTCAAGTAGGCCTTATGCTGTCCAAGAGTTCTATATCATTTCCCATCAAAAGTATGTCATCTACATATAATATGAGAAATGCTACAGAGCTCCCACTCACTTTCTTGTAAACGCAGGCTTCTCCATAAGTCTGCATAACCCAAACGCTTTGATCATCTCATCAAAGCGAATGTTCCAACTCCGAGATGCTTGCACCAGCCCATAAATCGAGCGTTGGAGCTTGCACACCTTGTCAGCATTCTTAGGATCGACAAAACCTTCCGGCTGCATCATATACAATTCTTCCTTAAGGAAACCATTAAGGAATGCCGTTTTGACGTCCATTTGCCATATTTCATAATCATAGAATGCGGCAATTGCTAACATGATTCGGACGGACTTCAGCTTCGCTACCGGTGAGAAAGTCTCATCGTAGTCAACCCCTTGAACTTGTCGATAACCCTTAGCGACAAGCCGAGCTTTATAGATGGTCACATTACCATCCGCGTCTGTCTTCTTCTTAAAGATCCATTTATTTTCTATGGCTCGCCGCTCAACGGGCAAGTCAGTCAAAGTCCATACTTCGTTTTCATACATGGATCCTATCTCGGATTTCATGGCTTCTAGCCATTTGTCGGAATCCGGGCCCGCCATTGCTTCTTCATAGTTCGAAGGTTCACCGTTGTCTAACAACATGATTTCCAAGACAGGGTTGCCGTACCACTCTGGTGCGGAACGTGTCCTTGTGGACCTTCGAATTTCAGTAGGAGCTTGATCAGAAGTATCTTGATCATCATCATTAACTTCCTCTCTAGTCGGTGCAGGCACCTCAGGAACATTTTCTTGAGTTGCGCCATTTTCCGGTTCAAGAGGTAATACTTCATCAAGTTCTACTTTCCTCCCACTTACTTCTTTCGAGAGAAACTCTTTCTAGAAAGGATCCATTCTTGGCAACAAAGATCTTGCCTTCGGATCTGAGGTAGAAGGTATACCCAATAGTTTCTTTAGGGTATCCTATGAAGACGCATTTTTCCGACTTGGGTTCGAGCTTTTCAGGTTGAAGTTTCTTGACATAAGCATCGCATCCCCAAACTTTTAGAAACGACAGCTTAGGTTTCTTCCCAAACCATAATTCATACGGTGTCGTCTCAACGGATTTCGACGGAGCCCTATTTAAAGTGAATGCGGCAGTCTCTAAAGCATAGCCCCAAAATGATAGCGGTAAATCGGTAAGTGTTGGGGAACGTTGCAGAAAAACAAAATTTTTCCTACGGTTTCACCAAGATCCATCTAGGAGTTCATCTAGCAGCGAGTGATTGGAGCATCTACAGTACCTTTCGTAGATCGCGAGCGGAGCGTTCAAGAGCGGGAGTTGATGTTAGTCGAACACGACGTGATCCAAATCACGATGACCAAGCGCCGAACGGACGGCACCTCCGCGTTCAACACACGTACGGGACGGGAGACGTCTCCTCCTTCTTGATCCAGCAAGGGGAAAGGAGAGGTTGATGAAGATCTAGCAGCACGACGGCGTGGTGGTGGATGCAGGGCGTCACAGTAGCAGGGCTTCGCCTATACTACGAGAGAGAGACGTAACGGGGAGAGAGGGAGGCGCCAGGGGCTGGTGTATGAAGTCCCTCCTCTCACCCACTATATATAGGAGGGCCAAGGGGGTTGGTGCGCCAGCCTAGGAGATCCAATCTCCTAGGTGCGGCAGCCAAGGGGAGGTTTCCCTCCCCCCCAAGGCACCTAGAGGTGCCTTCCACCATTGGGACTCTTCCCTTAAGTGGAACCCTAGCCGCATGGGCTTTTGGGCATGGTGCCCTTGGCCCATCTAGGCCAAGGCGCACCCCCTACAGCCCATGTGGCCCCCCGGGACAGGTGGCCCCACCCGGTGGGCCCCCGGGACCCCTCCGGTGGTCCCGGTACAATACCGATAACCCCGAAACTTGTCCCGATTGCCGAAACAGCACTTCCTATATATAATTCTTTACTCTGGGACCATTCCGGAACTCCTCGTGACATCCGGGATCTCATCCGGGACTCCGAACAACATTCGGGTTACTGCATATACATATCTTCACAACCCTAGCGTCACCGAACCTTAAGTGTGTAGACCCTACGGGTTCGGGAGACATGTAGACATGACCGAGATCGCTCTCCGGTCAATAACCAACAGCGGGATCTGGATACCCATGTTGGCTCCCACATGCTCCTCGATGATCTCATCGGATGAACCACGATGTCGAGGATTCAATCAACCCCGTATACAATTCCCTTTGTCAATCGGTATGTTACTTGCCCGAGATTCGATCGTCGGTATCCCAATACCTTGTTCAGTCTCGTTACCGGCAAGTCACTTTACTCGTACCGTAATGCATGATCCCGTGATCAACCACTTGGTCACCTTGAGCTCATAATGATGATGCATTACCGAGTGGGCCCAGTGATACCTCTCCGTTATATGGAGTGACAAATCCCAGTCTCGATCCGTGATGTCAACCTAACAGACACTTTCGGAGATACCCGTAGTGCACCTTAATAGTAATCTTTGGTCTGTTTGTATCTCGTTTTTTTGCTTGTTTGTGAGTTGCTGTTGTATTGTTTGTGCTTTCTGCTTTTGCTTGTTATTTCTTATCATGTCTTTTTATTATTGTGTTTTCTTTAGTTGTTCGTCGCCTAGTCTCCGTTCGTAATTTACTTGCTGACACTACGTCCCTACGGCTGCGTAGAGATCTTCGCGACAGCTCGTTTTTTGTTGCCGCGTTCTATCGTGTACCGTCTGCATTATTTCCGTACTCGCCCCGTCATCGCTCCTGCATCTCGTTTTTTTTTTGTTTAAACTTGTTTCGGTTTTTTATATTTTGATTTTTTATGTTCTGTCCTGGGTATTTGTTTTTCCTATTTGCTGTTATGGTCTATGTTTTCACGTATGTTCTTGTATACTTTTTTTTATAGTGTTGCTTTGGTGCGGTTGTCAGTGATTTGTCGTGTCTGTTTGTCTACTCTTTTGTTTCTTTTTGTTGTTTTCTCTTGTAGATGGTTGTGTTCATGTTTGTATTTTGTGTTTTTTGTCTGTTTTTGTTTGTCTGTTTTTGGTTTTTCTGTGGTTCTCTTTTTTGTTTTTCTTCTTGTTGTTGCTTGTTTTATATCTCTTGCTTTTATTTCGTTTCGTTTTTTGTTTTGTCGGACATCTTTCCATTTCATATTTTGTTGATTATTCTTCTTCTTGTATTTTCATTTTTGGTTGTTGTATTTGGCTTCTTTGTTTTCTTTTTGTTTTTTTTGTCAGTTGTTGTGAGGAAATGTTTTTTTGTAATTGTTTTTTATATCTCTTGCAGTTATCTTCTTTTTGACTTTGTCTTATGTGTTTTTGTTTTATTTATTTATTGTTTCTTTTTCTCTGTCAGTCTTTGCTACTTGCTTGTTATGTCTTTTACTTTTTTTGTATTTATTTAACTTACTTTTCTCTCTCTTCTTTTTTTTTTTTTGTTTGTTGTTATCTTCTTTTGTTTGAGTTGATCCAAGTTTGTCAACCAACAGACACTTTCGGAGATACCCGTAGTCACCTTTATAGTCACCCAGTTACGTTGTGACGTTTGGTATACCCAAAGCACTCCTACGGTATCCGGGAGTTACACGATCTCATGGTCTAAGGAAAAGATACTTGACATTGGAAAACTCTAGCAAACGAACTACACGATCTTGTGCTATGTTTAGGATTGGGTCTTGTCCATCACATCATTCTCCTAATGATGTGATCTCGTTATCAATGACATCCAATGTCCATAGTCAGGAAACCATGACTATCTGTTGATCAACGAGCTAGTCAACTAGAGGCTTACTAGGGACATGTTGGTTCTATGTATTCACACATGTATTACGATTTCCGGATAATACAATTATAGCATGAATAAAGACAATTATCATGAAAAGAATATAATAATAATACTTTTATTATTGCCTCTAGGGCATATTTCCAACAGTCTCCCACTTGCACTAGAGTCAATAATCTAGTTACATTGTGATGAATCGAACACCCATGGAATTCTGGTGTTGATCATGTTTTGCCCTAGGGAGAGGTTTAGTCAACGGATCCGCTATACTCAGGTCCGTATGTACTTTACAAATCTCTATGTCTCCATCTTGAACATTTTCACGAATGGAGTTGAAGCGACGCTTGATGTGCCTTGTCTTCTTGTGAAACCTGGGCTCCTTGGCAAGTGCAATAGCTCCAGTGTTGTCACAAAAGAGTTTGATTGGCCCCGACGCATTGGGTATGACTCCTAGGTCGGTGATGAACTCCTTCACCATATTGCTTCATGTGCTGCCTCCGAGGCTGCCATGTACTCCGCTTCACATGTAGATCCCGCCACGACGCTCTGCTTGCAGCTGCACCAGCTCACTGCTCCACCATTCAACATATACACGTATCCGGTTTGTGACTTAGAGTCATCCAGATCTGTGTCGAAGCTAGCGTCGACGTAACCCTTTACGACGAGCTCTTCGTCACCTCCATAAACGAGAAACATTTCCTTAGTCCTTTTCAGGTACTTCAGGATATTCTTGACCGCTGTCCAGTGTTCCTTGCCGGGATTACTTTGGTACCTTCCTACCAAACTTACGGCAAGGTTTACATCAGGTCTGGTACACAGCATGGCATACATAATAGAACCTATGGCTGAGGCATAGGGGATGACACTCATCTCTTCTATATCTTCTGCCGTGGTCGGGCATTGAGCCGCGCTCAATCGCACACCTTGCAACACAGGCAAGAACCCTTTCTTGGACTGATCCATATTAAACTTCTTCAATATCTTGTCAAGGTACGTACTTTGTGAAAGACTGATGAGGCATCTTGATCTATCTCTATAGATCTTGATGCCTAATATATAAGCAGCTTCTCCAAGGCCCTTCATTGAAAAACTCTTATTCAAGTAGGACTTAATGCTGTCCAAAAGTTCTATATCATTTCCCATCAAAAGTATGTCATCTACATATAATATGAGAAATGCTACAGAGCTCCCACTCACTTTCTTGTAAACGCAGGCTTCTCCATAAGTCTGCATAAACCCAAACGCTTTGATCATCTCATCAAAGCGAATGTTCCAACTCCGAGATGCTTGCACCAGCCCATAAATCGAGCGTTGGAGCTTGCACACCTTGTCAGCATTCTTAGGATCGACAAAACCTTCCGGCTGCATCATATACAATTCTTCCTTAAGGAAACCATTAAGGAATGCCGTTTTGACGTCCATTTGCCATATTTCATAATCATAGAATGCGGCAATTGCTAACATGATTCGGACGGACTTTTAGCTTCGCACCTCTC
>NC_053028.1:260006688-260030348 GCF_003073215.2 Triticum urartu | reverse complement strand
ACATGGTCATGGTGACCAATGTCTTCAGCAGCGATGGGATCAGTTGCTGGAAAGTCTTCAGCTTCATGAGCCTCTGTGGAAGCAGGCTCATGGACAGTCAATTGGCGCTCTTGAGGTTCAGCATCAGGGCGAACCATGGAGATGGGTTCAACAATCAAGGGCTCTGTGGGAGCAGCCCGTTCCTTCTTGGTCTTCCGCTTCTTCTTGATGGGGCAGTAGCAGAGGCTTCAGGATGTTTCCTCTTTCTGGCTTCAGCCTCAGCAGTCCTCGTCTTCTTCAGCTCTGAAGCGGTTGACCTGGCCTTTGGCTTCGAGCCAGTCATGCTAGTTGGGAAGACAATGGATCTGCTTCCTGCCTTGGTGCGTTGGGTTCGGCCACAGTGGGCTTCTTCTTCTGCTTAGCAGCCATCCTGGGATCAATGCCCGGACGCCCAAGGGCCTTGCGCTTCTCAGCCTCGTTGTAGCCTTGCACACACTTGTCAGCTAGGACCTTCATGCGCTCACGAGAACCCTGAGCTTCTGCACGTTTCTTGAGAAAGGCTTCTTAGCTCGTGCAGCATAATCTTGAAGTTCTTCACCTCTTGCACGCTGAGCTTGGTCATATGCTTCTTGAACTGAGATTTTTCAAAGTCAATCTTCTGCTTCAGTTCAACAATGCGCTGGGCGATAGCTAACTCTGAAGCAATGGCGCCATGGAAGGCGACACTAAGGCCAATGGGAAGTTGTAGATCTTCGAAGCTGATGTTGGGCGTGTCAAACCACTCATCAATGAAGTTGTGTATGATTGTCACGTCAAAGAGAGGCAGATCATTGAAGATTTCTGCTTCTTCTTTGCTCTTGATGAGTTGCTCAAGAGCGTCATCTGCAAGATCTTCATCACTGGATAGATCAATGGCATCGTTTTGCAGAATGGCAGCAATAGTCAGTTCTTGGCTGGTGTGTGGCAGAGGCATCTTAACCTTCTGGGGCTTGGAGATGCGTGACAAATCTTCAGACTGCACACTGTCTTCAGGAGGTGCAGTGGCCAGTGGCTTCGCCCGTGAGATTTTTGGTGCAGAGGCAGGCCTTGAAGCTTTAGGCTGCTTCTTTGGCTTCGGCGCTGCAGGTGCTTCATCTGATTCAGCGTCATCTGCAGGCTCATGCACGGCTGTCCCTTGAACTATGATGTGAGTGATGAGACCTTCCAAGTTGTAGAAGGGCCTAAGAAGATTGGGTTCAGCTTCACGAGTTCCATCGACACGGGGAGCAGAGGGACCAGGGTTGAAGTCTAATCCCAAAGACTTCTTGTTCTGCTTCGCTGAGTTCTGGGCAAACTGGAAGTTGCACTTAAACAGATTGTCGTCACGACACCATAGCAGTGATGATGGGTCGGCATCCACAGGCTGAGGTCCACGGACCATGCAGGGATAGAAGCCTTGTTCAATGGCTTCATCTCTGGTCCTGGGTTGAAGATTTTTGTAGAGGATGTCTCCCCATGGTCGCTTGATGGCATTCTTTTCAGCATATTCCTTTGTCACAAATCTGTACTTGAACCACTGTTCTGCCCAATAGCGTCGAATCCATTGGATTCGTGTCTTGTGCTGATTGTAATCCTCTTCAGGATCTGTCTTGTGCAGCTCTGAGAGGTCATCGGGCAGATCTCTTGATGTTTCTCCTCGACGCTTTCTGCCACCCTTCCTTGCTGGTTTCTCTGACGCCATGAACTTTAAACTGAATGGCTTCAATACGTTCAAAGGCTTCAAAGGCTTTCGCTTGCTGGACAAACAGGAACTGGCTTCAGGAGAATTTATGTGATACTGTAAGAATTCTGCAAATGAATGCAGACTATGAGAACCAAGGGATTCTCCCACGGACATGTACCTATGACAGCATTAAGGTGCGAGGGAAGGGGAAGAGGTCATATGCATTCTCAGAAGATTTTGAAGATAAATCAGTTTAGAAGACATTGACCTCATCGTGCGAAGACATTCACTCATAGATAAGGAGTTGGTTCCAGATTTGTACGAATCCACGGATCAGTACAAGTGAGGAATCTAACTACTTTGTGAAGCATAAGTGAATATACTAGGCATATTATGAGATGCAGTTTGAAGTGGATCCAACATGTGTGAACAAAAACCACTTGTGGTAGAAAGTGATGAATCTATAGGATCAAAGGGGCCGTAAAAGGAAGTTTTATTTACCACACGTAGAACTGCTAGACGGAGTGGAAGAGGAGGCCGAGCAGTTCGATCGTCCGTGCCCTAACCTGGCGACGGAGGACACCTACGGCGACGGCGGAGAGGACGATGTCCACGGTCGGCGTGAAGACGGCGTCGGAGAGGTTGCGGCAGCGAAGCGCTTCGTCGCCGTCGTCGTCGAGGGCTAGCGGTGGCGCTAGGGTTCGTGCGAGAGTGGAAGAAGAGATAATGACTATGGTGAGGCGTGTATTTATAGGGACAGGGGCGGCCCAATGTTATTACACAGGTGCCCCTGGCGATTCACATCTGAGGAACACGTGGCCATCATGCAGCATATCGGGGGTTGTTCCACGTCCCACGCATGCCTGGATTGTCGGGTGGTCGTTCCCACTTCTCTGGGTTTCAGGTGAAGGAATGAGCATTGAAAACAGACTTAAAGTTTGTCTCTGTATCTTCTGCTGACAAGGACGCAGAGAAGACATTCGACAGTTTCAATAGAATGCATATGATTTGGAGAGATAGAGTTTGAGATAGAAAGCATAGAAAGGTTAGGGTCCGATCACATTCACTTAGTTCAAAAGATTCAACAAGAAGACATAGCTATAAGTGAATGCTGTAGAGGACAGAACACTAGTATATATATATATTCAACATAGTGAAGATAATTATGAGGACATGTTGAGATTGAAGCCAAACCAGATGTGAAGACATAGCAAATGTAACGCCATGAGTGAAACACTTCAAACAGAACATTTGGTGGAGGCGTTACCCACCGTATAGGAAGTATTAGACCCAGACACAGCGCACAATTATCGTGGCGCTCCGAAGTCAAATTCCACATTAATGTATTCACACTTAGAATGTATGTCTTCATTGATTGAAGATATACTTTACTTCGTGTGTTGCACATCTAAGTCATCAATATGCATAAGTGTTAGGATGTGTGCCTGATCACAGGACATTTGAGGATTCCAAGATATTTAGCTCACACCGTAACTTGCAAAATCTCTTCTCATCCAAGGGCTTGGTGAAGATATCTGCCAATTGCTCTTCAGTGTTGACGTGTATGATATCAATATCTTCCTTCACAACATGATCTCTAAGAAAGTGATGACGAATTTCAATGTGCTTTGTCTTCGAGTGCTGAACTGGGTTGTTGGCAATCTTGATGGCGCTTTCGTTGTCGCAGTAGAGTGGCACTTGCTTCAGATGAATGCCATAGTCCTTGAGTGTTTGCTTCATCCACAGAAGCCGAGCGCAGCAAGATCCAGCAGCAATGTATTCAGATTCAGCAGTGGAGAGAGATACACAGTTCTGCTTCTTTGAAGACCAACATACAAGTGATCGTCCCAGAAAATGACATGTGCCTGATGTAGACTTGCGATCCACCTTGTCACCAGCATAATCTGCATCCAAGAATCCAACCAGATCAAACTCTGAGCCCTTTGGATACCATAATCCTAGAGTTGGGGTGTGAGCCAAATATCGAAGAATTCGCTTCATAGCTAAGTGATGCGACTCCTTTGGTGCCGCTTGGAATCGAGCACACATGCAAACACTAAGCATAATATCTGGCCTAGCTGCATATAGATAAAGAAAAGAACCAATCATGGAGCGGTATACCTTTTGATCGAACTCTTTACCATTGTCGTCGGGACCCAGATGATGTTTGGCTGGCATTGGCGTCGTGAAGCCTTTGCAGTCTTGCATACCGAACTTCTTCAGGCAATCTTTGAGATACTTCTCTTGAGATATGAAGATTCGTTGCGTTGCTGTCGTATTTGAAGACCGAGGAAGAACTTCAGCTCTCCCATCATGGACATCTGATATTGCTCTTGCATCATATATCAAACTCTTCACCGTACTTCTGATTGGTGCAGCCGAAGATAATGTCATCCACATATATTTGGCATGCAAATAGTTCACCATCATATGTCTTCGTGAAGAGGGTGGGGTCTAGGGAACCAGGTATGAAGCCTTTGCTCTTCAGGAAAGTACTTGAGTGTGTCATACCAGGCCCTAGGGGCTTGTTTGAGGCCATACAGTGCCTTGTTGAGCTTGTATACCATATCAGGATGTTTTGGATTTTCAAAGCCAGGCGGTTGTGCAACATACACTTCTTCTTCAATCTTGCCATTGAGAAAGGCCTCTTCACATCCATTTGATATAGTAGTAGTAAGAGTTGAGTAATGAGTGGGACCGAAAAGATCCATGTGGAGCAGTTCGAAGGGTTGAGTAGTAGTCATGATTGTCTTCGAGAGATGTTTGGCCCTCGTCATCTTTCCTGCTTCACAGGCACCGCATAAGTGATCTTTCTTGAACTTGACGCCCTCGATGCCTATGACATGCTTCTTCTTTGCAAGGGTGTGGAGGTTCCTCATGCCAGCATGCCCTAGCCTCCGATGCCTGAGCCAGCATTCTGAAGCTTTTGCTAGAAGACATACGGCAAGCTGTGGTCCTGCTGAGAAATCTACCACGTACAAATCATCTTTCTGATACCCTTCAAACACTAGAGACTTGTCAGATTCCATTAGAACAAGGCAACGATATTTTCCAAATATTACGATCATGTTCAAATCGCAAAGCATTGAGACAAACATTAAGTTGAAGCCAAGGGATTCAACAAGCATGACTTTATCCATGTGTTGATCCTTTGAGATTGCAACTCTACCTAGACCCAATACCTTACTTTTACCAGTGTCAGCAAATGTGATATGACTCTTGTCGGATGGACGTAAGGTTGAGTCCATAAGAAGGCTTCTTTTGCCAGTCATGTGATTGGTACACCCACTATCAATAATCCATTCTGAAGACGCTGGTGTCGTACCCTACAGTGCAGTTAGGGGGATAGGCTTCACGAAGAGAATTGTGAAGCAAAAACATTTGACGAACCAGTGGGTTATTAAAGCTTAGATCAAGATTAGGACTGATAGGGAGAGTAGCAAGCGATTCAGGAACGAAGTACATAGTAAGACCATTCGGGCATTTGATCTTGCACCCTACAAGATGTTTAAGGTCTCCAGCAATAGCGTCAGACGATTTTGGTTTTCTGCTGGAGACCTTTCCCTGCAAAAGAGATTTAAGCTTTCTTAGCCACCCACATCTTCAAGGGTGGCTTAGAAGCAATAAGTCTAAGTGCAGCATCTGAGAACTTTGGCTTTGGAGCCCTAGCAAAAAGTCTTGTAGGCAGACAATAGTACTCATAAGAATAAGCAGAATAGTTCTTGGTCTTATGAACATGGCGGTTCGATGAACCGCGCTCATATTCATAGGCCTGAGTATGGTTTCCCTGCAAAACATTTGCGTTAGTGTGACTCAGGTGAGTCCTCTGTCTGTATGAAGCCTTTGGACCGTATGAAGCCTGTGGTCTGGGGTTTGTCTTCTTCACTTGTGGTGTCATGATGACATTCACAAGAAGATTTTCCAGACACTTTTTCGGCACCCAGATCTTCTTCATAGGCGGCCCATTCCTGCAGTTAGTACCAATATACCTGGCAAACACTTCACCATTCTGATTCTTAAACAGTTTATAGTTTGCATCAAAGGATTCATCAATGACAATGGGGTTAGCACAAGTGAAGCCAGATAGATTGGATGGATCTGCTGAGGGTTCCTTTGCAGCAACCCATGTGGTTTTGGGGTACTGCTCAGGTTTCCAGTAAGAGCCATCAGCATTCATTTTCCTTACGAACCCAACACCCTCTTTCCTCGGGTTTCGGTTCAGAATCTACCTTTTGAGGACATCACATAGTGTCTGATGCCCTTTAAGACTTCTGTACATCCCTGTTTCAAGCAATGTCTTCAACCTAGCATTCTCATCAGCAATAGCAGTGGTATCCTCAGCAGAGGGGTTAGTTACCACATCAACAGTTGAAGATATTGCAACAGTAGCAGCAGTAGAACATTCAGCAACAAAAGTAGCATTATCACGCTCAATGCATTTAAGACATGGTGGTTCAAATCCTTCCTGAGCGGAACTGATCTGTTCGGCGCGAAGTGACTCATTTTCCTTTTGAAGATCTTCATGAGCCGCTCTCAATTTCTCAAGATCTTGCTTCCTTTGAAGATAATCATAGGAAAGCTTTTCATGAGTTGTTGAGAGCGTTTCATGACGACTTTCAAGTTCCTCATACTTAACATGAAGATTTTTTATGTCTTCAACTAAGGACTCAGATCGAGTCATTTCAGCGCCTAACAGATCATCGCTTTTGTCTAATAGTTTTTGAATATGTTCCATAGCTTTCTGTTGTTCAGTTGCAATTTTAGCAAGTGTTTTGTAGCTGGGTCTTGAACCACAAGCAGAGTCATCTTCACTAGATGTTTGATAGTGAGTAGTGCGTGTGTTTACCTTGGCACCGCGTGCCATGAAGCAGTAGGTAGGAGTGGAGTAGTCCTTGTCATTTGCATCGGTGTCGGTGATGAAGTCATTGTCTTCAGTGTTGAAGATGGACTTGCACGATGCTTGTAGCAGACTCGCAACGCCAGAATCGGACTCCTCCTCAGACTCCACCTCCGCCTCCTTCAGAAGCATACTCCTCCTCTAAATCCATTTCTTGCCAACAAACGCACGGGCCTTGCCAGATGAGCTCTTCTTGTGTGATGAAGACTTGAGGAAGACTTGGAAGAAGACTTTGAGTATTTCTTCTTCTTCTTGTCGTCAGAGTCATACTCCTTGCTCTTCTTCTTCTTCTTCTTGTTCTCATTGTCCCACTGCGGACACTCAGAGATGTAGTGGCCAGGTTTCTTGCACTTATGGCATGATCTTCTCTTGTAGTCATAAGCAGAAGCTTCATCATTCCTTGAGCTTGAAGACTTTCTGAAGCCTTTCTTCTTGGTGAATTTTTGGAACTTCTTCACAAGCATAGCAAGCTCCTTTCCAATGTCTTCAGGATCATCAGTACTGCTGTCGGATTCTTCTTCAGATGTGGAGACAGCTTTTGCCTTCAAGGCACGAGTTCGCCCATAGTTTGGACCGTAGATATCTCTTTTCTTAGAAAGCTGAAACTCATGTGTGTTGAGCCTCTCAAGTATGTCAGACAGATCGAGTGTTTTGAAATCAGGACATTCTTGAATCATCAGGGCTAGGGTGTCAAACGAACTGTCAAGTGATCTCAGGTAGTGTCTTGACGACTTCATGCTTGGTGATCTCAGTAGCGCCGAGGGCTTGAAGCTCATTTGTGATGTCAGTGAGTCGATCAAACGTGAGCTGGACATTCTCATTGTCATTTCGCTTGAAGCGGTTGAAGAGGTTGCGAAGGACACTGATTCTCTGATCTCTCTGGGTTGAGACGCCTTCGTTGACCTTGGAGAGCCAGTCCCAGACCAGCTTAGATGTTTCCAAAGCACTCACACGGCCATACTGTCCTTTGGTCAGATGACCACAGATGATACTCTTGGCGGTAGAGTCTAGTTGAACGAACTTCTTGACATCAGCAGCAGTGACACCTTCTCCAGCCTTGGGAACGCCGTTCTTGACGACATACCATAGGTCGACGTCAATGGCTTCAAGATGCATGCGCATCTTATTCTTCCAGTAGGGATATTCAGTTCCATCGAAGACGGGGCACGCAGCGGAGACTTTAATTATCCCTGCAGTCGACATAGCTAAAACTCCAGGTGGTTAAACCGAATCACACAGAACAAGGGAGCACCTTGCTCTGATACCAATTGAAAGTGCGTTATATCGACTAGAGGGGGTGAATAGGCGATTTTTATGAAAGTCTTCAAAACGTGGAAGTTATGAAGACAAACGATAGAAATAAACCTATTACCCTGCAGCGGAAGGTAGACTACACTAGGCAAGCCATAGTCAAGTATTCAATAGAGTGAAAGCACAATGACTAATAGCAGCAATGTAGTAAGGATCAGGTAGGAAGATATTGTGAAGCCACACAGAACACGCAGTCACTCAGTGAAGACAAAAGATAGTGCGAACATACAATGACTTCACAAGGAGTAACAGTAAGTAAAGGGAAGGGAAGATGAAACCAGTGACTCGCTGAAGACAATGATTTGTTGGACCAGTTCCAGTTGCTGTGACAACTGTACGTCTGGTTAGGGCGGCTAGGTATTTAAACCTTAGGACACACAGTCCCGGACACCCAGTCCTGAACAGCAGCTCAGGACACCCAGTCCTCACCGTATTCCCCTTGAGCTAAGGTCACACAGACCTCGCCCAATCACTCTGGTAAGTCTTCAAGGTAGACTCCCAAACCTTCACAGACTTCGTTCACCGGCAATCCACAATGTCTCTTGGATGCTCAGAATGTGATGCCTAACCGGCTGGAGGATTCACAGTCCTCAAGTGTAATAAGTCTTCAGATCACACAGACAAGAAGACTTAAGTGATGCCAAACACTCTTAGGCTCTGGGTGGTTAGGGCTTTATCCTCGTAAGGAATTCTCTCTCAAAGGCTTTGAGGTGGGTTGCTCTCAAATGACAAAAGCCGTACTCTAACTCTGAGCAGCCAACCGTTTATGGTTGTAGGGGGTGGGCTATTTATAGCCACTAGGCAACCCGACCTGATTTGTCCGAAATGACCCTGGGTCACTAAGGAACTGACACGTGTTCCAATGGTCAGATTTCAACCTCACACGGCAACTTTACTTGGGCTACAAGCAAAGCTGACTTGTCCGACTCTGGACAAGATTCGCTCTCATAGTCTTCACTCGAAGACATAGGTTTTGGTTAAGCATCACTTCAGTCATTCTGACTGGTTCTCTTAGACCCCACTTAACAGTACGGTGGTTCCTATGACTCAATCAAAGAAGAAAAAGAACTACGAAAGATCTAAGTCTTCGAGCTCTATAGGCCTCATGCGATGTCTTCTCTTGTCATAGTCTTCAATGTCAATATCTTCATATACCACCTTTGACATCAATGTCTTCATACATCTTTAGGGGTCATCTCTGGTAGGAAAACCGAATTAATGAGGAACTTCTGCCTGTGTTATCCTGCAATTCTCACAAACACATTAGTCCCTCAACTAGGTTTGTTGCCAATACTCCAAAACCAACTAGGGGTGGCACTTGATGCACTTACAAAACCCATCTAATAAGTCTAGGTTTAGCATCTTTCTTTTCCATAAGATATTTAATAGCAGCATGATCCGTGTGAATAGTTACTTTAGAATCAACAATATAAGGTCTGAACTTATCACAAGCAAATACAACTGCTAAGAATTCTTTTTCAGTTGTAGCATAATTTCTCTGGGCATTGTCTAGAGTTTTACTAGCATATTGAATAACATTTAATTTCTTATCAACTCTTTTCCCTAGAACAACACCTACACAGCATAATCACTAGCATCACACATAATTTCAAAAGGTAAATTCCAATCAGGTGGCTGAACAATAGGTGCAGAGATCAATGCTTTCTTAAGTATTTCAAATGCTTCTACACAATCATCATCAAAGACGAATGGTATATCTTTTTGTAATAAATTAGTCAGAGGCCGAGAAATTTTTGAGAAGTCCTTAATGAACCTCCTATAAAAACCGGCATGACCAAGGAAACTTCTTATACCTTTGATGTCCTTGGGACACGACATCTTTTCAATAGCATCAACTTTAGCTTTATCAACTTCAATGCCTCTTTCAGAAATTTTGTGCCCCAAGACAATACCTTCATTAACCATAAAGTGGCATTTCTCCCAATTCAAGACAAGGTTAGTTTCTTCACATCTCTGCAAAACTCGATCAAGGTTGCTTAAGCAATCATCAAAAGAGGATCCATAAACGGAGAAATCATCCATGAATACCTCACATATCTTTTCACAAAAATCAGAAAATATAGCCATCATGCATCTTTGAAAGGTAGCAGGTGCATTACATAAACCAAAAGGCATACGTCTATAAGCAAAAGTACCGAAAGGGCAAGTAAAAGTGGTCTTAGATTGATCATCAGCTGATACAGGTATTTGAGAGAAACCAGAATAACCATCTAGAAAGCAAAAATGTGTATGTTTGGATAATCTTTCTAGCATTTGATCAATAAAAGGTAAGGGGTAATGATCTTTTTAGTAGCCTTATTTAATTTGTGGAAATCAATTACCATCCTATAACCTGTAATAATTCTTTGCGGAATCAATTCATCTTTATCATTAGGAACGACAGTAATACCTCCCTTCTTAGGAACACAATGGACAGGACTTACCCACTGACTATCAGCAACGGGATAAATTATACCTGCCTCAAGGAGCTTTAGTATTTCTTTTCTTACCACTTCTTTCATCTTAGGATTCAGTCGTCGTTGGTGATCAATAACTGGTTTGGCATTTTCTCCAAATTTATTTTGTGTTGACATAGAGTGGGACTAATGCCCTTAAGATCATCAAGAGTATATCCAATAGCAGCATGGTGCTTCTTCAGAGTTTTCAATAATTTTTCTTCCTCCTTCTCTGAAAGGTTAGCACTAATAATAACAGGATATATCTTCTTTTCATCAAGATAAGCATATTTAAGAGTATCAGGCAATGGTTTAAGCTCAAACACGGGATCACCCTTGGGTGGAGGAGGATCCCCTAAGATTTCAACAGGCAAGTTGTGTTTCAGAATAGGTCCCTGTTTAAAGAACACCTCATCTATTTCCCTTCTTTCATTCATAAACATATCATTTTCATGGTCTAGCAAATATTGTTCTAAAGGATCACTAGGAGGTACGGCAATAGAAGCAAGACCAATAATTTCATCTTTACTAGGCAATTTCCTCTTCACGGTGTTGTCTATGAAATTTAGAAAAGTTGAACTCATGAGACATATCACCTAAACCAATAGTAACACATCCTTTTTGCAGTCTATCCTAGCATTAACAGTGTTTAAGAAGGGTCTACCAAATATAATGGGACAAAAGCTATCTTGTGGGGAACCAAGAACAAGAAAATCAGCAGGATATTTAGTTTTCCCACACAAGACTTCAACATCTCTAACATCCCAATTGGTGAAATAGTATCTCTATTGGCAAGTTTAATTGTGACATCAATATCTTCTAACTCAGCAGGTGCAATATCATGCATAATTTCTTTGTATAAGTCAATAGGTATTGCACTAGCACTAGCACCCATATCACACAAGCCATGATAACAATGATCTCCTATTTTAACAGAAATAACAGGCATGCCTACCACAGTCTATGTTTATCTTTAGCACAAGGTTTAGCAATTCTAGCAGTTTCATCACAGAAATAAATAACATGCCCATCAATATTATCAGCCAAGAGATCCTTAACAATAGCAATATTAGGTTCAACTTTAACTTGCTCAGGAGGTGTATAGGTTCTAATATTGCTTTTACGAACCACAGTTGAAGCTTTAGCATGATCTTTTATCCTAACAGGAAAAGGTGGTTTCTCAACATAAGCAGTAGGAACAATAGGATCATTATAAGTGATAGTCTTTTCTTCAACTTTAATAGGTGCAGCTACTTTTACTTCTATGGGAGGATGATATTTAAACCACTTCTCCTTAGGGAGATCAACATGAGTAGCAAAAGATTCACAGAAAGAAGCTACTATCTCAGAGTCAAGTCCATATTTAGTGCTAAATTTACGGAAAACATCGGTATCCATAAAAGATTTAACACAATCAAACTTAGGTGTCATACCTGACTCCTTACCTTTCGTCGAGATCCCAATCTTCAGAGTTGTTTAATTCTTCCAATAAATCCCATTTGAATTCAATAGTCTTCATCATAAAAGAGCCAGCACAAGAAGTATCGAGCATGGTGCGATTGTTATCAGAAAGCCGAGCATAAATTTTTTGATAATCATTTCTCTTGAGAGCTCATGATTGGGGCATGAATATAACATTGATTTAAGCCTCCCCCAAGCTTGAGCGATGCTTTCTCCTTCGCGAGGCCAAAAATTATATATATAATTGCGATCACGATGAACAAGATGCATAGGATAAAACTTCTGATGAAATTCCAATTTCAATCATTTGTAGTTCCATGATCCCATATCATCACATAGCCTATACCATGTCAATGCATCTCCCTCCAAAGATAAAGGGAAGACCTTCTTCTTGATAACATCATCGGGCATACCTGCAAGCTTAAATAATCCACAAACTTCATCCACATATATTAGGTGCTCATCAGGATGTAATGTTCCATCTCCTGCAAAAGGATTAGCTAGCAGTTTTTCTATCATACCCGAAGGAATTTCAAAGTAGACATTTTCATTTTCAGTAGGTTCAGTAGGTTGAGGAGCAACTCTTTGCTCTACTGGTCGGGGTGAAGATACCCCGAACAAGCCCCTCAGAGGATTACTTTCCATAGTAACAAGTGACAGTAAATTTCAGCACACTATATAAATTTTTCCTTACCAAATTCCACCTACCAAAGGCGCTTCACTCCCCGGCAACGGCACCAGAAAAGAGTCTTGATGACCCACAAGTATAGGGGATCTATCGTAGTCCTTTCGATAAGTAAGAGTGTCGAACCCAACGAGGAGCAGAAGGAAATGATAAGCCGTTTTTCAGCAAGGTATTCTCTGCAAGCACTGAAATTAAGTGGTAATAGATAGTTTTGTGATAAGATTTGTAATGAGCAACAAGTAACAAAAGTAAAATAAGTGCAGCAAGGAGGCCCAATCCTTTTTGTAGCAAAGGACAAGCCTAGACAAACTCTTATATAGAAAGCGCTCCCGAGGACACATGGGAATTATCGTCAAGCTAGTTTTCATCACGTTCATATGATTCGCGTTCGGTACTTTGATAATTTGGTATGTGGGTGGACCGGTGCTTGGGTACTTGTCCTTACTTGGACAAGCATCCCACTTATGATTAACCTCTATTGCAAGCATCTGCAACTACAACAAAAGTATTAAGGTAAACCTAACCATAGCATGAAACATATGGATCCAAATCAGCCCCTTACGAAGCAACATAAACTAGGGTTTAAGCTTCTGTCACTCTAGCAACCCATCATCTACTTATTACTTCCCAATGCCTTCCTCTAGGCCCAAATAATGGTGAAGTGTCATGTAGTCGACGTTCACATAACACCACTAGAGGAGAGACAACATACATCTCATCAAAATATCGAACGAATACCAAATTCACATGACTACTAATAGCAAGACTTCTCCCATGTCCTCAGGAACAAACGTAACTACTCACAAAGCATATTCATGTTCATAATCAGAGGGGTATTAATGTGCATATAGGATATGAACATATAATCTTCCACCAAGTAAACCAACTAGCATCAACTACAAGGAGTAATCAACACTACTAGCAACCTACAGGTACCAATCCCAGACTTAGAGACAAGAATTGGATACAAGAGATGAACTAGGGTTTGAGAGGAGATGGTGCTGGTGAAGATGTTGATGGAGATTGGCCCCCTCCCGATGAGAGGAGCGTTGGTGATGATTTCCCCCTCCCGGAGGGAAGTTTCCCGGCAGAACAGCTCCGCCAGAGCCCTAGATTGGTTCCGCCAAGGTTCCGCCTCGTGGCGGCGGAGTCTCGTCCCGAAAGCTTGCTTATGATTTTTTCTCAATGAAAGACTCCATATAGCAGAAGATGGGCATCGGAGGGCCACCAGGGGGCCACAGGCAGGTAGGGCGCGCCCCCACCCTCGTGGCTGGTGAGTGGCCCCCCTCTGGTACTTCTTGCGCTCAGTATTTTTTATATATTCTGAAAATAACTTCCGTGAAGTTTCAGGACTTTTGGAGCTGTGCAGAATAGGTCTCTAATATTTGCTCCTTTTCCAGCCCAGAATCCAGCTGCCGGCATTCTCCCTCTTTATGTAAACCTTGTAAAATAAGAGAGAATAGGCATAAGTATTGTGACATAATGTGTAATAACAGCCCATAATGCAATAAATATCGATATAAAAGCATGATGCAAAATGGACGTATCACGCGGCTAATCAATGGGCTACGGAGATGCCCACCGATTGATGTCAATGCAAGGAGTAGGGATTGCCATGCAACGGATGCACTAGAGCTATAGATATATGAAAGCTCATCAAAGAAACTAAGTGGGTGTGCATCCAACTCGCTTGCTCACGAAGACCTAGGGCATTTGAGGAAGCCCATCATTGGAATATACAAGCCAAGTTCTATAATGAAAATTTTCCACAAGATTATGAAAGTGACAACATAGGAGACTCTCTATCATCAATATCATGGTGCTACTTTGAAGCACAAGTGTGGAAAAAGGATAGTAACATTGTCCCTTCTCTCTTTTTCTCTTTTTTTTATTTGAGCCTTCTTTATTTTCTTTTTTCTTTTGGCCTTTTTTCTCTTTTTTTTGTCCGGAGTCTCATCACGACTTGTGGGGGAATCATAGTCTCCATCATCCTTTCCTCACTAGGACAATGCTCTAATAATGTGATCATCACACTTCTTTTTACTTACAACTCAAGCATTACACCTCAATACTTAGAACCAAATATGACTCTATGTGAATGCCTCTGGCGGTGTACTGGGATATGCAATGAATCAAGAGTGACATGTATGAAAAATTATGAACGGTGGCTTTGCCTCAAATATGATGTCAACTACATGATCATGCATGGCAATATGACAATGATGAAGCGTGTCATAATAAATGGAACGGTGGAAAGTTGCATGGCAATATATCTTGGAATGGCTATGGAAATACCATAATAGGTAGGCACGGTGGCTGTTTTGAGGAAGATATAAGGAGGCTTATGTGTGATAGAGCGTATCATATCACGGGGTTTGGATGCACCGGCGAAGTTTGCACCAAATCTCAAGGTGAGAAAGGGCAATGCACGGTACCGAAGAGGCTAGCAATGATGGAAGGGTGAGAGTGCGTATAATCCATGGACTCAACATTACTCATAAAGAACTCACATACTTAGTGCAAAAATCTACAAGTCATCAAAACACTGCACTACGCGCATGCTTCTAGGGGGATAGATTGGTAGGAAAAGACCATCGCTCGTCCCCGACCGCCACTCATAAGGAAAGCAATCAAAGAACACCCCATGCTTCAAATTTTTCACATAACGTTTACTATACGTGCATGCTACGGGACTTGCCAACTTCAACACAAATATTCATCAATTTCGCAATTACTCAACTACCACACCTCTAATATTACCACCTTTATATCTCAAAACAATCTATCAAGCATCCAACTTATCTTAGCATTTATAATTTATAATCAAGGTGAATTACCATGCTGTTCTAAAGGACTCTCAAAATGATATAAGTGAAGCATGAGATATCAATTATTTCTATAAAATAGAACCACTGCCATGCTCTAATAGATATAAGCGAAGCACTAGAGCAAAAATTATCCAACTCAAAAGATATAAGTGAAGCACATAGAGTATTCTAATAAATTCCAATTCATGCGTGTCTCTCCCAAAAGGTGTGTACAGCAAGGATGATTGTGGTAAACTAAAAAGCAAAGACTCAAATCATACAAGACGCTCCAAGCAAAACACATATAATGTGGCGAATAAAAATATAGCTCCAAGTAAATTTACCGATGGACGAAGACAAAAGAGGGGATGCCTTCCGGGGCATCCCCAAGATTAGGCTTTTGGTTGTCCTTGGATTTTACCTTGGGGTGCCTTGGGAATCCCCAAGCTTAGGCTATTGCCACTCCTTGTTCCATAATCCATCAAATCTTAAACAAAAACTTGAAAACTTCACAACACAAAACTTAAAAGGAAATCTTCGTGAGCTCCGTTAGTAAAACAAAACTATATTCCAACTTTTATATGGTTCATAAACTCTATAACTAGCCATAGGTTCATCAAAATAAGAAAACAACGCACGAAAAATAGAATCTGTCAAAAACAGAACAGTCTGTAGTAATCTGTAGATTTCGAATACTTATGGAACCCCCAAAATTCTAAAATAAATTTATGGAAGTGAGGAATTTATCTATTAATCATCTGAAAAAACGAATTAACTAAATAGCACTCTCCAGTAAAAAATGGCAGCAATTCTCGTGAGCGCTAAAGTTTCTGTTTTTTTACAACAAAATTAAAAAAGACTTTCCCAAGTCTTCCCAACGGTTCTACTTGGCACAAACCACTAATAAACACAAAAACACAACCAAAACAGAGCTAGATAAATTAATTTATACTAACAGAAACAAAAGAATGAATAAAAAATAAAATTGGGTTGCCTCCCAACAAGCGCTATCGTTTAACGCCCCTAGCTAGGCATAAAAGCAGGATAGATCTAGGTATTATCATCTTTGGTATGCAATCCATAAGTGGTTCTCATAATATATTCATAATGGTAATTTATTTTTCTTTCTAGGAAACTGTTCATGCCCTTCCTTAAGAAATTGGAATCTAATATTCCCTTCCTTCATATCAATAATTGCACCAATCGTTCTAAGGAAAGGTCTACCAAGAATAATAGGACATGTAGGATTGCAATCTATATCAAGGACAATGAAATCTAGGGCACATAATTCCTATTTGCAACAATAAGAACATCATTAATTCTTCCCATAGGTTTCTTAATGGTGGAATCCTCAAGGGGCAAGTTTAAAGAACAATCATCAAATTCACGGAAACCTAGCAAATCACACAAAGTTTTAGGATCGTGGAAACACTAGCACCCAAATCACACAAAGCAAGCATTCATGATCTTTAATCTTAATTTTAATATAGTTCCATCATCATGAAAGTTTTCTAGGGATAGAAACTTCCAATCAAGTTTTCTTCGTAAGATTGCGTTAAAGCATCAACGATATGTTTAGTAAAGCTTTAATTTTGACTATAAGCATGAGGAGAATTTAGCACGGATTGCAACAAGGAAATAACAATCTATCAAAGAGAAATATCATAATTAAATTCCTTGAAATCCAAGATAGTGGGTTCATTGTATGTAAAGTTTTAACCTCTTCCATCCCACTTTTATCAATTTTTGCATCAAGATCTGAAAAACTCCAAATCATTGGGACGCCTTCTAACTAAAGTTGACTCATCTCCAGTCCCATAATTATCAAGATTCATATTCAAAACAAATATTTAATAGGAGACATCAATACTTTTAGATCTTCATCATTATTATCATGAAACTAGAAGAACACGCTTTCACAAAGCAATCTTTTTTAGCACGCATCCTAGCGGTTCTTTCTTTGCACTCATCAATGGAAATTCTCATAGCTTTGAGAGACTCATTGATATCATGCTTATGTGGAATAGATCTAAGTTTCAAAGAATCAATATCAAGAGAAATTCTATCCACGTTCCTAGCCAACTCATCAATCTTAGACAATTTTTCTCAATAAAGCATTGAAATTCTTTTGCGAACTATCATAAATTCTTTAATACTAGATCTCAAAATCAGAGGTGCATCTTATTAATAATTTCCATAAGATTTATGTTGGAATTACCATAATTATTAGAGGAATTACTAGGAAACGGCCTAGGATTAAAGTTTCCTCTATACGCGTTATTACCAAAATTGTTCCTACCAACAAAATTCACATCCATAGATTACATTATTATTTTCAATCAAAGTATACAAAGGCATATCATTAGGATCAGAGGAGAAACACTCTTATTAGCAAACAATTTCATAAGTTCATCCATCTTTCCACTCAAATATTAATCTCTTCAATTGCATGCAACCTTTTTACTAGTAGATCTTTCGGTGCCATTGAGAATAATTAACATAATAATATCTAGGAGTTTGGTAGCTTCTCCTAAAGTGATTTCCATAAAAGTGCCTCCCGCGGACGAATCTAAAAGATTTCTAGAAGCAAAATTCAAACCGGCATAAAATTTTAGTATAATCATCCATAAATTCAATCCATGTGTAGGGCAATTACGTATCATCAATTTCATCCTCTCCCAAGATTGTGCAACATGCTCATGATCAAGTTGCTTAAAATTCATAATATCATTTCTAAGAGAGAAGATATTAGCAGGAGGAAAAATACTTAGAGATAAAAGCATCTTTGCACTTATTCCATGAATCGATACTATTTTTAGGCAAAGACAAAAACCAAGCTTTAGCACAATCTCTAAGCGAAAACGGAAATAGCTTAAGTTTAACAATATCATTATCCACATCTTTCTTCTTTTGCATATCGCACAAATCAACAAAGTTGTTTAGATGGGTAGCGTCATCGTCACTAGGAAGGCCAGAAAACGGATCTTTCATGACAAGATTCAGCAAAGCAGTATTAATTTCACAAGATTCAGCATCGGTAAGAGGAGCAATCGGAGTGCTAATAAAATCATTATTGTTGGTGTTGGCAAAGTCACGCAATTTAGTATTATCTTGAGCCATCGTGACAAGAGAGAAATCCAACACACAAGAAAACAAGCGAAGAAAAAGCGAACGGAAAGAGAGGGCGAATAAAACAGCAAGGGTGAAGTGGGGGAGAGGAAAACGAGAGGCAAATGGCAAATAGTGTAATGCGAAGGATAAGAGTTGTGATGGGTACTTCGTATGTCTTGACTTGGCATAGATCTCCCCGGCAATGGCACGAGAAATCCTTCTTGCTACCTCTTGAGCATGCGTTGGCTTTCCCTTGAAGAGGAAAGGGTGATGCAGCAAAGCAGCGTAAGTATTTCTCTCAGTTTTTGAGAACCAATGTATCAATGCAGTAGGAGACCATGCGCGAGTCACCTCGTACCTACACAAACAAATAAGAACCTCACAACCAACACGATAAATGGGTTGTCAATCCCTTCACGGCCACTTGCAAGAGTGAGATCTGATAGAGATAATAATAATAAGATAAATATTTTTGGTATTTTTATGATAAATTGAAAGTAAAGATTGTAAAATAAAATAGATTGGAAACTTGTATGATGGAAATAGACCGGGGTCCATAGCTTTCACTAGTGGCTTCTCTCAAGATAGCATAAGTATTACGGTGGGTGAACAAATTACTGTCGAGCAATTGATAGAATTGAGCATAGTTATGAGAATATCTAGGTATGATCATGTATATAGGCATCACGTCCGTGACAAGTAGACCGACTCCTGCCTGCATCTACTACTATTACTCCACACATCGACCGCTATCCAGCATGCATCTAGAGTATTAAGTTCATAAGAACGGAGTAACGCTTTAAGCAAGATGACATGATGTAGAGGGATAAACTCATGCAATATGATATAACCATCTTTTTATCCTCGATGGCAACAATACAATACGTGTCTTCCCCTTCACTGGGATCGAGCACCGCAGGATTGAACCAAAGCTAAGCACTTCTCCCATTGCAAGAAAGATCAATCTAGTAGGCCAAACCAAACTGATAATTCGAAGAGACTTGCAAAGATAACCAATCATACATAAAAGAATTGAGAGGAGATTCAAATATTGTTCATAGATAGTCTTGATCATAAGTCCACAATTCATCGGATCTCGACAAGCACACCACAAAAGAAGATTACATCGAATAGATCTCCAAGAGAATCGAGAAGACTTTGTATTGAGATCCGAAGAGAGAGAAGAAGCCATCTAGCTAATAACTATGGACCCGAAGGTCTAAAGTAAACTACTCACACATCATCGGAGGGGCCATGGAGTTGACGTAGAGGCCCTCCGTGATCAATGCCCCCTCCAGCGGAGCTCCGGAAAAGGCCCCAAGATGGGATCTCTTGGGTACAGAAGGTTGGCGGTGGAATAGGGTTTCGTGGTGCTCCTAGATGTTTTCGGGGTATGTGAACATATATAAGAGAATAAGTAGGTCAGTTGAGCCACGAGGGCACGGGAGGGCGCGCCCCTGCCTCGTGGCTACCTTGTTGGTTGCTTGATGTCCACTCCAAGTCCTCTGGATCATGTTTGCCAAAATCACGCTCCCGAAGGTTTCATTCCGTTTGGACTCCGTTTGATATTATTTTTCTGCGAAACACTGAAATAGGCAAAAAAATTAGCAATTTGGGCTGGGCCTCCGGTTAATAGGTTAGTCCCAAAATAATATAAAAGTGTATAAATAAGCCCATTAAACATCCAAAACAGAATATATAATAGCATGGAACAATCAAAAAATATAGATACGTTGGAGAGGTATCACTGCCTAAATTGGATACATTTGTTTTGCTTACAAATGAAGGGCCTGACATGGATAAGAGGAACGAACACTGGAGCAAGACAAGCATGGAGATGATGGCATGCGCAAGGGCAACAAGAACGGAGTTTCAAGTGATAATTTCAGGACTTTGAAGCCACCATAAGGAGTGCATGAAGCCTTGGATGAAATATACAAGATGCCACTTTATAAATTTCGTCCAGAGACTATTTCTAGGTGCTGCGTCACCTTATTATTGGGCCAGGCCCATGTAACTTCGAAATACTTAAGTATAGGCTATTTTTAGAGTCTGTATGTGTGGGGAAACAAGAGTTAGGGTTGGTTTCGGACCCCTCCTCCAAGGGCCACGAAATTACCCCTCTTCCTCCATATATACAGCCCTTAGGGCGTCATTTAGACTTTGGTATTGTTTAGACTAAAAGTTCGCCATAACTGCAAGTTCGCGTACTTCGTTTGTGTTACCGACCAGACAAAGGCGTCACAGAACCCCACCTTCATTGATAAAGCTTTCCTATTATATTCGCAATATCCATATTGCAATCTTAGTTTCTTGCTTGTTCTTCGTTTGCTCGCAGGAAACAGACCCTCGTGGCTAGGTTGATCACGCTCCGGCGTGGTCAATAACCCCTCAGAAGTTGGTTTAGTGATTGCTAAGGCGCAGCGTCCCGCACGTTCGTAGTCGGACCGTCAAGGTCGACTCCCACAGAAAACGATAGCCACCATCTCATCGAAACATCGGGACACCTTCACCTCTATCGGTTTTTAAGAAAGTTATTTGGTTTCATGCTAATCGAAGGTGATTGTTAATAAGACTTGATCAACCTTATTAATGGATCATTTTTTAGAGGTATGAAGTTGATGAATTTAGTAGGCACTACCTTCTGTCCTTACCTTTTGTTTTCTGTTTTTCTTAGTTAAATAAAATAAAATGTCATGTTCTATCCTGTTTTCTTGATTTTCCGTGCAATAAAAAATGACCCAAAAATAAAAGTTGCTCAGAATGCCTAGAAAATTTAATACGATTTTTCTGAATATTTATGAATTTTTAGTGCAAATAACATCAGAGGGGGTGCACCAGGAGCGCACAACCCACCTGGGCGCGAGCAGCCCCAGGCGCGCCCTCGTGGGTTCTGGTCCCCACGTGGGCCCCCTCACTTATCTCTTTATCCCATGCCATCTCCTACCTCTAGAAAAAAATCACATTGCTCTCTCTCTCTCGTGTTCTTGCTCTCAAACCCACGGATTTCAATCTCTTTGCTTGAAGCTCCGTTTCCAAAACTATTTTGGGGGATTGCTACTTGAATTTTATTCATAGGAATAAGATGAGTTTCTTTAGGAGTTCTTCGAGGAGTAGGTCTTTGATACGTGTTTGTCGTATCTATAATTTTTTTTGTTCCATGCCAAATATCTACAACTTTTACATACTCTTGGCAACAATTTATATGATTTTCTTGGACTAACATATCGATACAGTGCCCAGTGCCAGTTCCTCTTTGTTGCACGTTTTTGTTTCACAGGAAATCCATATCAAACGGAGTTCAAACGGGATAAAAATTTATGGAGATTTTTTGGAATATATGTGATTTTTGGGAAAAAGAATCAACGCGAGACGATGCCCGAGGAGTCCACAAGGCAAGGGGTGCGCCCAAGGGGGTAGGGTGCACCATGGGCCCTTGTGGCCACTCCGTAAGGCGGTTGGTGTCCTTCTTTCGCCGCAAGAAAGCTAATATCCGGATAAAAATCGTGTTAAAATTTCAGCCCAATCAGAGTTACAGATCTCCGGGAATTTAAGAAACTATGAAAGGCCAAAAATAGGGAGCGTATAAACAGAAGGAAACAAAGAGAGAGAGATCCAATCTCGGAGGGGCACTCGCCCCTCCGCCGTCATGGAGGCCATGGACCAGAGGTGAAACTCTTCTCCCATCTAGGGGGAAGGTCAAGGAAGAAGGACAAGAAGAAGAAGAAGAAGAAGAAGAAGAAGAAGAAGAAGGAGTAGGAGGATGAGGAGGAGGAGGGGGGCTCTCTCCCCCTCTCTCCGGTGGCACCGGAACGCCGCCGTGGCCATCATCATGACGGTGATCTACACCAAACACTTCGCCGCCGTCATCACCAACTCTCTCCCCCTCTATGCAGCGGTGTAACACCTCTTCTCCCCATTGTAATCTCTACTTAAACATGGTGCTCAACGCTATATATTATTTCCCAATGATGCATGTCTATCCTATGATGTTTGAGTAGATATGTTTTGTCCTATGTGTTGATTGATGATCGTGATTGGTTTGAGCTGCAAGTTTTATTATTGGTGATGTCCTATAGTGCTCTCTGTGTCATGCAAGCGTGAGGGATCCTTGCTGTAGGGTTCACAATATGTTCCAATGTTTTGCTTAATGTCTGCGTTGCGGGAGTGATAGAAACACAAACATGGATAAGTGGGTTATGGCGTATCGGAATAAAGAGGACTTGATACTTTAATGCTATGGTTTGGTTTTACCTTAATGATATTTAGTAGTTATGGATGTTTGCTAGAGTTCAATCATAAGTGTATATGATCCAAGAAGAGAAGGTATGTTATCTTATGCCTCTCCCTCATATAAAATTGCAATAATGATTACGGTCTAGTCATCGATTGCCTAGGGACAAATAGCTTTCTTGTGTGACAAAAAGCTCTCTACTAAAACTAACTTAGTTGTTTCTTTATCTAAACAACCCCTAGTTGTATTTATGTGCTCTTTATTATCTTGCAAACTTATCCTATCACACCTACAAAGTACTTCTAGTTTCATACTTGTTCTAGGTAAAGCGAACGTCAAGTGTGCGTAGAGTTGTATCAGTGGTCGATAGAACTTGAGGGAATATTTGTTCTACCTTTATCTCCTCATTCAGTTCGACACTCTTACTTATCGAAAGAGGTCCAACTGATCCCCTATACTTGTGGGTTATCAGGTCCTTTTTCTGGCGCCGTTGCCGGGGAGCAATAGCGTGAGGTGAATATTCTCGTGTGTGCTTGTTTGGTTTATCACCAAGTAGTTTTTATTTGCTGTTCTAAGTTGTTCTCTATCTTTAGTTATGGATATGGAACACGAAATACCAAAAAAATTAGGTGTACTTGCTACTCTTGGAGATGGGGAACCTCCTAAAACCCTCGATGCTCGTTATGTGAAAGATATTATGCACTACTTTGATAATCCGGAGAAAACCCCATTCAACTATATAATGGGAGACACGTTGGATCAACGTGAATACTTTAGGGATTATCGCTTGACTCAAAAAGGTAAACTGTTATGGGATCAAATTCATATGTTGCATTGGTATGCTCGGAATTTATGCTTGAGATATGATTATACTTGTTGCTCTAGGATGAAGGCTCCACACCTTCCCTTTTCATGAAAATTTAATGATAATGAAACCTTGGCTTCTTATGCTAATGGTATTTATGATTACTATGATGTGGAATGAATAGAAGAATTCGTTGCTTTTAAGGGTGCCTT
>NC_053028.1:259993598-260005688 GCF_003073215.2 Triticum urartu | reverse complement strand
TGGGAAGGTCCTTACGTTATCGAAGAGGTCTACCATTCCGGTGCCATAAAAATCAACAACTTTGAAGGCACAAATCCGAAGGTGGTAAATGGTCAAAGAATCAAACATTATATCTCAGGTAATCCCATAAATGTTGAAACCAATGTTATTGAAACCATAACCCCTGAGGAGTACATAAGGGACACTTTCCGGAACGTTTCAGACTCCGAAAAGGAATAGGTATGTGGTACGGTAAGTAAACCGACTCCAAAACAGTTTTTAAGGCAATATTTCTCCATTTTGGAATATTTAAAAAAATAGAAAAATAAGCAACAGTCCAGAAAGGACACGAGGGTGGAGGGCGCGCCCCCCTACCTCGTGGGCACCTCGTGTTCTCTCCGGACTCCGTTTTCTTACAAGAAACGTATTTTGGTCGGTAAAACTTCATTATATAACCTGAAGGAAATATGCCCTAGAGGCAATAATAAAGTTATTATTTATTTCCTTATATTTCATGATAAATGTTTATTATTCATGCTAGAATTGTATTAACCGGAAACATAATACATGTGTGAATACATAGACAAACAGAGTGTCACTAGTATGCCTCTACTTGACTAGCTCGTTAATCAAAGATGGTTATGTTTCCTAACCATAGAAAAAGAGTTGTTATTTGATTAACGGGATCACATCATTAGGAGAATGATCTGATTGACTTGACCCATTCCGTTAGCTTAGCATGATCGTTTAGTATGTTGCTATTGCTTTCTTCATGATTATACATGTTCCTATGACTATGAGATTATGCAACTCCCGTTTGCCGGAGGAACACTTTGTGTGCTACCAAACGTCACAACATAACTGGGTGGTTATAAAGGAGCTCTACAGGTGTCTCCAAAGGTACATGTTGGGTTGGCGTATTTCGAGATTAGGATTTGTCACTCCGATTGTCGGAGAGGTATCTCTGGGCCCTCTCGGTAATGCACATCACTTAAGCCTTGCAAGCATTGCAACTAATGAGTAAGTTGCGAGATGATGTATTATGGAACGAGTAAAGAGACTTGCCGGTAACGAGATTGAACATAAAGTAACATACCGATGACAAAGGGAACAACGTATGTTGTTATGTGGTCTGACCGATAAAGATCTTCGTAGAATATGTAGGAGCCAATATGAGCATCCAGGTTCCGCTATTGGTTATTGACTGGAGACGTGTCTCGGTCATGTCTACATTGTTCTCGAACCCGTAGGGTCCGCACGCTTAAGGTTTCGATGACAGTTATATTATGAGTTTATGAGTTTTGATGTACCGAAGGAGTTTGAGTCCCGGATGAGATCGGACATGACGAGGAGTCTCGAAATGGTCGAGACGTAAAGATCGATATATTGGACGACTATATTCGGACATCGGAAAGGTTCCGAGTGGTTCGGCGTATTTTCTGAGTACCGGAGAGTTACGGGAATACGGGGGAAGAAGTATATGGGCCTTATTGGGCTTTAGGGGAGAGGGAGAGGCAGGCCGCGCGCCCCCCCATTGACTAGTCCGAATTGGACTAAGGGGGGGCCACCCCTCCTCCTTCTTCTTTCCCTCTTCCCCTTCCTTGTCTCCTACTCCTACTACATGGAAGGACTCCTAGTTGGACTAGGAAAGGGGGAATCCTACTCCCGGTGGGAGTAGGACTCCCCTAGGCGTGCAGTAGAGAGGGTCCGGCCCTCCCCTCCTCCACTCCTTTATATACGGGGCAGGGGGCACCCCATAGACACACAAGTTGATCTTCATGATCGTTCTCTTAGCCGCTGTGCGGTGCCCCTCCACCCATACTCCTCGATAATATTGTAGCGGTGCGTTAGGCGAAGCCCTGCGCGGTTAGAACATCAAGATCGTCACCACGCCGTCGTGCTGACGGAACTCTTCCCCGACACTTTGCTGGATCGGAGTCCGGGGATCGTCATCGAGCTGAACGTGTGCTAGAACTCGGAGGTGCCGTAGTTTCGGTGCTTGATCGGTCGGGCCGTGAAGACGTACGACTACATCAACCGCGTTGTCATAACGCTTCCGCTGTCGGTCTACAAGGGTACGTAGATCACACTCTCCCCTCTCGTTGCTATGCATCACCATGATCTTGCGTGTGCGTAGGAAATTTTTGAAATTACTATGTTCCCCAACAGTGGCATCCGAGCCTAGGTTTTATGTGTTGATGTTATATGCACGAATAGAACACAAGTGAGTTGTGGGCGATATAAGTCATACTGCTTACCAGCATGTCATACTTTGGTTTGGCGGTATTGTTGGATGAAGCGGCCCGCACCGACATTACGCGTACGCTTACGCGAGACTAGTTCTACCGACGTGCTTTGCACACAGGTGGCTGGCGGGTGTCAGTTTCTCCAACTTTAGTTGAACCGAGTGTGGCTACGCCCAGTCCTTGCGAAGGTTAAAACAGCACCAACTTTACAAACTATCATTGTGGTTTTATGCGTAGGTAAGAACGGTTCTTGCTAAGCCCGTAGCAGCCACGTAAAATTTGCAACAACAAAGTAGAGGACGTCTAACTTGTTTTTGCAGGCTATGTTGTGATGTGATATAGTCAAGACGTGATGAGTTATAAGTTTTGTATGAGATGATCATGTTTTGTTGAAGTTATCGGCAACTGGCAAAAGCCTTATGGTCGTCTCTTTATTGCATAAGATGCAAGCGCCAAATAATTGCTTTACTTTATGACTATGCGATAGCAATAGTTGCAAGAACAATAGTTGGCGAGACGTCCACGTGACGACACATTGATATAGATCAAGATGATGAAGATCATGGTGTCATGCCGGTGACGATAGAGATCACGACAGTACTTTCGAGATGGAGATCAAAGGCGCAAGATGATGATGGCCATATCATGTCACATATTTTGATTGCATATGATGTTTATATTTTTATACATCTTATCTTGCTTTGATTGACGGTAGCATTTTAAGACGATCTCTCGCTAATTATCAAGAAGTGTTCTCCCTAAGTATGCACCGTTGCGAAAGTTCTTCGTGCTGAGACACCACGTGATGATCGGGTGTGATAGGATCTACGTTCAAATACAACGGGTGCAAAACAGTTGCACACGCGGAATACTCAGGTTATACTTGATGAGCCAAGCATATACAGATATGGCCTCGGAACACGGAGACCGAAAGGTCGAGCGTGAATCATATAGTAGATGTGATCAACATAGTGATGTTCACCGATGAAGCTACTCCATCTCACGTGATGATCAAACATGGTTTAGTTGATTTGGATCACGTGATCACTTAGAGGATTAGAGGGATGTCTATCTAAGTGGGAGTTCTTAAGTAATATGATTAATTGAACTTAAATTTATTATAAACTTAGTCCTGGTAGTATTTTGCAAATTATGTTGTAGATCAATAGCTCGCGTGTTTGCTTTCATATGTTTATTTTGATATGTTCCTAGAGAAAATTGTGTTGAAAGATGTTAGTAGCAATGATGCGGATTGGATCCGTGATCTGAGGTTTATCCTCATTGCTGCACAGAAGAATTATGTCCTTGATGCACTGCTAGGTGACAGACCTATTGCAGGAGCAGATGCAGACGTTATGAACGTTTGGCTAGTTCAATATGATGACTACTTGATAGTTTAGTGCACCATGCTTAACGACTTAGAATCGGGACTTCAAAGACGTTTTGAACGTCATGGACCATATGAGATGTTCTAGGAGTTGAAGTTAATATTTCAAGCAAATACCCGAGTTGAGAGATATAAAGTCTCCAACAAGTTCTATAGCTAAAAGATGGAGGAGAATCGCTCAACTACTGAGCATCTGCTCAGATTGTCTGGGTACTACAATCGCTTGAATCAAGTGGGAGTTAATCTTCCAGATAAAATAGTGATTGACATAATTCTCTAGTCACCATCACCAAGTTAGTAGAACTTCATGATGAACTATAATATGCAAGGGATAACGGAAACGATTCCCAAGCTCTTCATGATGCTAAAATCGACGAAGGTAGAAATCAAGAAAAACATCAAGTGTTGATGGTAGACAAGATCACTAGTTTCAAGAAAAGGGCAAAAGGAAGAAGGGGAACTTCAAGAAGAACGGCAAGCAAGTTGCTGCTCAAGTGAAGAAGCCCAAGTCTGGTCCTAAGCCTGAGACTAAGTGCTTCTACTGCAAAGGGACTGGTCACTGGAAGCGGAACTACCCCAAGTGATTGGCGGATAAGAAGGATGGCAAAGTAAACATAAGTATATTTGATATACATGTTATTGATGTGTGCTTTACTAGTGTTTATAGCAACCCCTCAGTATGTGATACTAGTTCAGTTGCTAAGATTAGTAACTCGAAACGGGAGTTGCAGAATGAACAGAGACTAGTTAAGGGTGAAGTGACGATGTGTGTTGGAAGTGGTTCCAAGATTGATATGATCATCATCGCACACTCCCTATACTTTCGAGATTAGTGTTGAACATAAATAAGTGTTATTTGGTGTTTGCGTTGACCATGAATATGATTTGATCATGTTTATTGCAAAATGGTTATTCATTTAATTTAGAGAATAATTGTTGTTCTGTTTACATGAATAAAACCTCCTATGGTCATACACACCAACGAAAATGGTTTGTTGGATCTCGATCGTAGTGATAAACATATTCATAATATTGAAGCCAAAATATGCAAAGTTAATAATGATAGTGCAACTTATTTGTGGCACTAGCGTTTAAGTCATATTGGTGTAAAGCGCATGAAGAAACTCCATGCTGATGGGATTTTGGAATCACTTGATTATGAATCACTTGATGCTTGCGAACCATGTCTCTTGGGCAAGATGACTAAAACGCTGTTCTTCGGAACAATGAAGCAAGCAACAGATTTGTTGGAAATCATACATACTGATGTATGTGGTCCGATGAATATTAAGGCTTGCAGCGGGTATCATTATTTTCTGACCTTCACAGATGATTTGAGCAGATATGGGTATATCTACTTAATGAAATAGAAATCTGAAACATTTGAAAAGTTCATATGATTTCAGAGTGAAGTGGAAAATCATCGTAACAAGAAAATAAAGTTTCTACGATCTGATCATGGAGAAGAGTATTTGAGTTACGAGTTTGGTCTTCAGTTAAAACAATGTGAAATAGTTTCACTACTCACGCCACCTGGAACACCACAGCATAATGGTGTGTCCGAACGTCATAACCGTACTTTATTGGATATAGTGCGATCTATGATGTTTCTTACCAATCTACCACTATCGTTCTGGGGTTATGCATTAAAGACAGCTGCATTCACGTTAAAAAGGGCACCATCTAAGTCCATCGAGACGACACAATCTGAACTGTGGTTTGGCAAGAAACCAAAGTTGTCGTTTCTTAAAGTTTGGGGTTGCGATGCTTATGTGAAAAAGTTTCATCCTCATAAGCTCAAACCCAAATCGGAAAAGTGCACTTCATATACCAAAGGAGACTGTTGGTACACCTTCTATCACAGATCCGAGAAGGCAAGACATTCGTTGCTAAGAATGGATCCTTTCTAGAGAAGGAGTTTTCTCGAAAGAAGTGAGGTGGGAGGAAAGTAGACTTGATGAAGGTAACTTTACCTTCTCCCTTATTGGAAAGTAGTTCATCACAGAAATCTGTTTCTGTGGACTCCTACACCAATTAGTGAGGAAGCTAATGATAATGATCATGTAAACTTCAGATCAAGGTTACTACCGAATCTCGTAGGTAACCAGAATGATCCGCACCAGAGTGGTACGGTAATCCTTTTCTGGAGGTCATGTACTAGATCATGAAGAACCTACGAACTATGGAGAAGCGATGGTGAGGCCCAGATTCCGCAAAATGCTTGAAGCATGAAATCTGAGATGGATCCATGTATGAGAACAAAGTATGGACTTTGGTTGACTTGCCCGATGTTCGGCAAGCCATTGAGATTAAATGGATCTTCAAGAGGAAGACGGACGCTGATAGTAGTGTTACTATCTACAAAGCTAGAATTGTCGAAAAGTTTTGACAAAGTTCAAGGTGTTGACTACGATGAGATTTTCTCACTTGTATCGATGCTTAAAGTCTGTCCGAATCATGTTAGCAATTGCCGCATTTTATGAAATCTGGCAAATGGATAACCAAAACTGCAATTCCTTAATGGATTTCTTAAAGAAGAGTTGTATATGATGCAACCAGAAGGTTTTGTCAATCCCTAAAGGTGTAACAAAATGTGCAAGCTCCAGCGATCCATCTATGGACTGGTGCAAGCATCTCGGAGTTGGAATATACGCTTTGATGAGTTGATCAAAGCATATAGTTTTATACAGACTTGCGGTGAAGCCTGTATTTACAAGAAAGTGAGTGGGAGCACTACAACATTTCTGATAAGTATATGTGAATGACATATTGTTGATCGGAAATAATGTAGAATTATTCTGCAAAGCATAAAGGAGTGTTTGAAAGGAGTTTTTCAAAGAAAGACCTTGGTGAAGCTGCTTACATATTGAGCATCAAGATCTATAGAGATAGATCAAGACGCTTGATAAGTTTTTTCAATGAGTACATACCTTGACAAGATTTTGAAGTAGTTCAAAATGGAACAGTCAAAGAAAGAGTTCTTGCCTGTGTTACAAGGTGTGAAATTGAGTAAGACTCAAAGCCCGACCACGGCAGAAGATAGAAAGAGAATGAAAGTCATTCCCTATGCCTCAGCCATAGGTTCTATAAAGTATGCCATGCTGTGTACCAGATCTATTGTATACCCTACACTGAGTTTGGCAAGGGAGTACAATAGTGATCTAGGAGTAGATCACTGGACAGCGGTCAAAATTATCCTTAGTGGAATAAGGATATGTTTCTCGATTATAGAATGACAAAAGGTTCGTCGTAAAGGGTTATGTCGATGCAAGTTTTGACACTGATCTAGATGACTCTAAGTCTTCATCTGGATACATATTGAAAGTGGGAGCAATTAGCTAAAGTAGCTCCGTGCAGAGCATTGTAGACATAGAATTTGCAAAATACTTACGGATCTGAATGTGACAGACCCGTTGACTAAATTATCTCACAAGCAACATGATCACACCTTAGTACTCTTTGGGTGTTAATCACATAGCGATGTGAACTAGATTACTGAATCTAGTAAACCCTTTGGGTGTTGGTCACATGGTGATGTGAACTATTGGTGTTAAATCACATGGCGATGTGAACTAGATTATTGACTCTAGTGCAAGTGGGAGACTGAAGGAAATATGCCCTAGAGGCAATAATAAAGTTATTATTTATTTCCTTATTTCATGATAAATGTTTATTATTCATGCTAGAATTGTATTAACCGGAAACATAATACATGTGTGAATACATAGACAAACAAAGTGTCACTAGTATGCCTCTACTTGACTAGCTCGTTAATCAAAGATGGTTATGTTTCCTAACCATAGACAAAGAGTTGTTATTTGATTAACGGGATCACATCATTAGGAGAATGATGTGATTGACTTGACCCATTCCGTTAGCTTAGCACTCGATCGTTTAGTATGTTGCTATTGCTTTCTTCATGACTTATACATGTTCCTATGACTATGAGATTATGCAACTCCCGTTTACCAGAGGAACACTTTGTGTGCTACCAAACGTCACAACGTAACTGGGTGATTATAAAGGAGCTCTACAGGTGTCTCCAATGGTAGATGTTGGGTTGGCGTATTTCGAGATTAGGATTTGTCACTCCGATTGTCGGAGAGTTATCTCTGGGCCCTCTCGGTAATGCACATCACATAAGCCTTGCAAGCATTGCAACTAATGAGTTAGTTGCGAGATGATGTATTACGAAACGAGTAAAGAGACTTGCCGGTAACGAGATTGAACTAGGTATTGAGATACCGACGATCGAACATAACATGCCGATGACAAAGGGAACAAAGTATTATGCGGTCTGACCGATAAAGATCTTCGTAGCATATGTGGGAGCCAATATGAGCATCCAGGTTCCTCTATTGGTTATTGACCGGAGACGTTGTCTCGGTCATGTCTACATTGTTCTCGAACCCGTAGGGTCCGCACGCTTAAGGTTTCGATGACAGTTATATTATGAGTTTATGAGTTTTGATGTACCGAAGGAGTTCGGAGTCCCAGATGTACCGAAGGAGTTCGGACATGACGAGGAGTCTCGAAATGGTCGAGACGTAAAGATCGATATATTGGACGACTATATTCGGACATCGGAAAGGTTCCGAGTGGTTCAGGTATTTTTCGGAGTACCGGGGAGTTACGAGAATACGGGAGAAGAAGTATATGGGCCTTATTGGGCTTTAGGGGAGAGGGAGAGGCAAGCCGCGCGCCCCCCCAAGGCCTAGTCCGAATTGGACTAAGGGGAGGGGTTGCGCCCCCTCCTTCCTTCTCTTCCCTCTTCCCTTCCTTGTCTCCTACTCCTACTACATGGAAGGACTCCTAGTTGGACTAGGAAAGGGGGAATCCTACTCCCGGTGGGAGTAGGACTCCCCTAGGGCGTGCCATAGAGAGGGCCGGTCCTCCCCTCCTCCACTCCTTTATATACGGGGGCAGGGGGCACCCCTAGACACACAAGTTGATCTTCGCGTGTCTCTTAGCCGTGTGCGGTGCCCCCTCACCATACTCTCGATAATATTGTAGCGGTGCTTAGGCGAAGCCCTGCGACGGTAGAACATCAAGATCGTCACCACGCCGTCGTGCTGACGGAACTCTTCCCCGACACTTTGCTGGATCGGAGTCCGGGGATCGTCATCGAGCTGAACGTGTGCTAGAACTCGGAGGTGCCGTAGTTTCGGTGCTTGATCGGTCGGGCCGTGAAGACGTACGACTACATCAACCGCGTTGTCATAACGCTTCCGCTGTCGGTCTACAGGGTACGTAGACAACACTCTCCCCTCTCGTTGCTATGCATCACCATGATCTTGCGTGTGCGTAGGAATTTTTTTGAAATTACTACGTTCCCCAACATAACCTCCCGGGGGTTTTGACTCCCGTATCACGCAAAATCCTCTTGTTTTTGTTTCGAGCTGTTTTCTGTCAGGGTTGTAAAGCCAGGCACTATGTCGTCTCCCTCCTCCTCCAACCATGAGGGCAACGATGCTTGGCTAATGAAGATAGAGCTGAAGAGAGAAGAACCTATGGAGATCAACAAGGATGAAGGGATCAAGAAGGCCATGGAGGACCAAGTTCCAGCAACAGAAGACACCCTTCAACTGGATCACAATCTTCTTACCCCAACAGAAATTGAAGCTTTCAAGATGATTGAGTTGGCTTGTATACAAAATAAGTATCTCACACGTGAAAATATTTTGTTGAAGGATCATATCATCGCACTCAAGGGCATTATCCGCAAGCTAGAAGACCTCCTACGCTCGATGTGCGACTATCCATCATCAACAACTCCACCTTCTTCTCCAACAAAGAAGAATTGAGTATCTGGTATGGGCACTCCACTTGGCAACCACCAAGCTTGGGGGAGTTCCCCGGTATCGGAGCACCATCACTTTTATCCTTACCATTTTTCTTAGTTTGATCCTTTTTGGTAATATTTTGATCTAGTAGAATAAAAGTTCTTAGTATGATCTAGTTGTGAGTTTTGCTTTATGATCCTTCTATGTAATTGAGTCCGTGAGCTATATAATAAATATTAGTGTTGAGTCAAGGGCTTGCTTATTTTTGCCATGATCCTAAGTGAATAAAAGAAAAGAGAAAGAAATAAAAAGAAACAAAGAGATCATGTGACTCTTATGGAGAGTAATGAGCTCACATAGAAAGAGTATGATGAATAAAAGTTATTGAGGGTTGACAAACATAGTTTTGGTCATCGTTGCAATTAATAGGAAGTAATAAAGAAAGAAAGGTCTTCACATATAAATATACTATCTTGGACATCTTTTATGATTGTGCGCACTCATTAAAATATGACATGCTAAAGAGTTGACATTGGACAAGGAAGACAACATAATGGGTTATGTTTTCTTACATCTGAGATAAATTATATTGTCTTGGATCCTCCAACATGTTGAGCTTGCCTTTCTCCCTCATGCTAGCAAAATTCATTGCACCAAGTAGAGATACTACTTGTGCTTCCAAATACCCTTAAACTAGTTTTGCCATGAGAGTCCACAATGCCAACCTATGGATTGAGTAAGATCCATCAAGTAAGTTGTCATCGGTGCAAGCAATAAAAATTGCTCTCTAAATATGTATGATTGATTGGTGTGGAAGAAATATGCTTTATACGATCGTGTGATATGGAAGTAATAAAAGCGACAGACTGCATAATAAAGATCCATATCACAAGTGGCAATATAAAGTGATGTTCTTTCACATTAGGATTTTGTGCATCCAACCATAAAAGCGCATGACAACCTCTGCTTCCCTCTGCGAAGGGCCTATCTTTTACTTTTATCTCCGACACTGCAAAAGAGTCATGGTGATCCTCACCTTCCTTTTTACATTTTATCCTTTGGCAAGCACAATATGTTGGAAAGATCCCGGTATATATGGCTAATCGGATGTGAGTTTTCATGAACTATTACTGTTGACATTACCCTTGAGGTAAAACGTTGGGAGGCAAAACAATAAGCCCCTATCTTTCTCTGTGTCCGATTAAAACTCCATACCCATAAGTATTGCATGAGTGTCAGCAATTGTGAAAGACTATATGATAGTTGAGTATGTGGACTTGCTGAAAAGCTCTTATACATTGACTATTTCCTATGTTATGGTAAATTGCAATTGCTTCAATGACTGAGATTATAGTTTGTTAGTTTTCAATGAAGTTTACGATCAATACTTGATATTTTGATTGAATTATTACTCTAGCATAAGATATCATATGACAAGAATTATATAAGTTGCTTCTCTAAGAATGATCATGATGCCCTCATGTACGTATTTTATTTTTATCGACACCTTCATCTCTATACATGTGGACATATTTTTTCGATTTCGGCTTTTCGCTTGAGGACAAGCGAGGTCTAAGCTTGGGGGAGTTGATACGTCCATTTTGCATCATGCTTTTATATCAATGTTTATTGCATTATGGGCTGTTATTACACATTATGTCACAATACTTATGCCTATTCTCTCTTATTTTACAAGGTTTACATAAAGAGGGAGAATGCCGACAGCTAGGATTCTGGCTGGAAAAGGAGCAAATATTAGAGACCTATTCTGCACAGCTCCAAAAGTCTTGAAACTTCACGGATGATGTTTTCCAAATATATAAAAAACATTGAGTGCAAGAACTTCACCAGGGGGGCCACACCCTGCCCACGAGGGTGGGGGCGCGCCCTACCCCCTGGGCGCGCCCCCTACCTCGTGGGCCCCCTGGTGGCCCTCCGGTGACCATCTTCTGCTATATGGACTCTTTCGATGGGAAAAAATCATAAGCCATCTTCTCGGATGAAACTCCGCCGCCACGAGGCGGAACCTTGGCGGAACCAATCTAGGGTTCTGGCGGGGCTGTTCTGCCGGGGAAACTTCCCTCCCGGAGGGGGAAATCATCGCCATCGTCATGACCAACGCTCCTCTCATCGGGAGAGGGCAATCTCCATCAACATCTTCATCGGCACCATCTCATCTCAAAACCCTAGTTCATCTCTTATATCCAATTCTTGTCTCCAAGTCCGGGATTGGTGCTAGTAGGTTGCTAGTAGTGTTAATTACTCCTTGTAGTTGATGCTAGTTGGTTTAATTGGTGCAAGATCATATGTTTAGATCCTACATGCACATTAATACCCCTCTGATTATGAACATGTTTATGCTTTGTGAGTAGTCACTTTTGTTCCTGAGGACATGGGAGAAGTCTTGCTATTCAGTAGTCATGTGAATTTGGTATTCATTCGATATTTTGATGAGATGTATGTTGTCTCTCCTCTAGTGGTGTTATGTGAACGTCGACTACATGACACTTCACCATTATTTGGGCCTAGAGGAAGGCATTGGGAAGTAATAAGTAGATGATGGGTTGCTAGAGTGACAGAAGCTTAAACCCTAGTTTATGCGTTGCTTCGTAAGGGGCTGATTTGGATCCATATGTTTCATGCTATGGTTAGGTTTACCTTAATACTTTTGTTGTAGTTGCGGATGCTTTGATGT